>NW_027461656.1:0-283956 GCF_050947455.1 Rhinoderma darwinii
TGTAATATGTGAGGAGTACATCAGGATATATGTAACATGTGAGGAGTACATCAGGATATATGTAATATGTGAGGAGTACATCAGGGTATATGTAATATGTGAGGAGTACATCAGGATATATGTAATATGTGAGGAGTGCATCAGGGTATATGTAATATGTGAGGAGTACATCAGGATATGTGTAATATGTGAGGAGTACATCAGGGTATATGTAATATGTGAGAAGTACATCAGGGTATATGTAATATGTGAGGAGTACATCAGGGTATATGTAATATGTGAGGAGTACATCAGGATATATGTAATATGTGAGGAGTACATCAGGGTATATGTAATATGTGAGGAGTACATCAGGATATATGTAATATGTGAGGAGTACATCAGGGTATATGTAATATGTGAGGAGTACATCAGGATATATGTAATATGTGAGGAGTACATCAGGGTATATGTAATATGTGAGGAGTACATCAGGGTATATGTAATATGTGAGGAGTACATCAGGGTATATGTAATATGTGAGGAGTACATCAGGGTATATGTAATATGTGAGGAGTACATCAGGGTATATGTAATATGTGAGGAGTACATCAGGGTATATGTAATATGTGAGGAGTACATCAGGGTATATGTAATATGTGAGGAGTACATCAGGGTATATGTAATCTGTGAGGAGTACATCAGGATATATGTAATATGTGAGGAGTACATCAGGATATATGTAATATGTGAGGAGCACATCAGGATATATGTAATATGTGAGGAGTACATCAGGGTATATGTAATATGTGAGGAGTACATCAGGGTATATGTAATATGTGAGGAGTACATCAGGGTATATGTAATATGTGAGGAGTACATCAGGGTATATGTAATATGTGAGGAGTACATCAGGATATATGTAATATGTGAGGAGTACATCAGGGTATATGTAATATGTGAGGAGTACATCAGGATATATGTAATATGTGAGGAATACATCAGGATATATGTAACATGTGAGGAGTACATCAGGATATTTGTAATATGTGAGGAGTACATCAGGATATATGTAATATGTGAGGAATACATCAGGGTATATGTAATATGTGAGGAGCACATCAGGATATATGTAATATGTGAGGAGTACATCAGGATATATGTAATATGTGAGGAGTACATCAGGATATATGTAATATGTGAGGAGTACATCAGGGTATATGTAACATGTGAGGAGTACATCAGGGTATATGTAATATGTGAGGAGTACATCAGGATATATGTAATATGTGAGGAGTACATCAGGATATATGTAACATGTGAGGAGTACATCAGGATATATGTAATATGTGAGGAATACATCAGGGTATATGTAATATGTGAGGAGCACATCAGGATATATGTAATATGTGAGGAGTACATCAGGATATATGTAATATGTGAGGAGTACATCAGGATATATGTAATATGTGAGGAGTACATCAGGGTATATGTAACATGTGAGGAGTACATCAGGGTATATGTAATATGTGAGGAGTACATCAGGATATATGTAATATGTGAGGAGTACATCAGGATATATGTAACATGTGAGGAGTACATCAGGGTACATGTAATATGTGAGGAGTACATCAGGGTATATGTAATATGTGAGGAGTACATCAGGGTATATGTAATATGTGAGGAGTACATCAGGGTATATGTAATATGTGAGGAGTACATCAGGATATATGTAATATGTGAGGAGTACATCAGGATATATGTAATATGTGAGGAATACATCAGGATATATGTAATATGTGAGGAGTACATCAGGATATATGTAATATGTGAGGAGTACATCAGGATATATGTAATATGTGAGGAGTACATCAGGATATATGTAATATGTGAGGAGTACATCAGGATATATGTAATATGTGAGGAGTACATCAGGGTATATGTAATATGTGAGGAGTACATCAGGGTATATGTAATATGTGAGGAGTACATCAGGATATATGTAATATGTGAGGAGTACATCAGGATATATGTAATATGTGAGGAGTATATCAGGATATATGTAATATGTGAGGAGTACATCAGGATATATGTAATATGTGAGGAGTACATCAGGATATATGTAATATGTGAGGAGTACATCAGGATATATGTAATGTGTGAGGAGTACATCAGGGTATATGTAATATGTGAGGAGTACATCAGGATATATGTAATATGTGAGGAGTACATCAGGGTATATGTAATATGTGAGGAGTACATCAGGATATATGTAATATGTGAGGAGTACATCAGGATATATGTGAGGAGTACATCAGGATATATGTAATATGTGAGGAGTACATCAGGGTATATGTAATATGTGAGGAGTACCTCAGGATATATGTAATGTGTGAGGAGTACATCAGGATATATGTAATATGTGAGGAGTACATCAGGGTATATGTAATATGTGAGGAGTACATCAGGGTATATGTAATATGTGAGGAGTACATCAGGGTATATGTAATATGTGAGGAATACATCAGGATATATGTAATATGTGAGGAGTACATCAGGATATATGTAATATGTGAGGAGTACATCAGGATATATGTAATATGTGAGGAGTACATCAGGGTATATGTAATATGTGAGGAGTACATCAGGATATATGTAATATGTGAGGAGTACATCAGGATATATGTGAGGAGTACATCAGGATATATGTAATATGTGAGGAGTACATCAGGGTATATGTAATGTGTGAGGAGTACATCAGGGTATATGTAATGTGTGAGGAGTACATCAGGGTATATGTAATATGTGAGGAGTACATCAGGGTATATGTAATATGTGAGGAGTACATCAGGGTATATGTAATATGTGAGGAGTACATCAGGGTATATGTAATGTGTGAGGAGTACATCAGGATATGTGTAATTTGTGAGGAGTACATCAGGATATATGTAATATGTGAGGAGTACATCAGGATATATGTAATATGTGAGGAGTACATCAGGGTATATGTAATATGTGAGGAGTACATCAGGATATATGTAATATGTGAGGAGTACATCAGGGTATATGTAATATGTGAGGAGTACATCAGGGTATATGTAATATGTGAGGAGTACATCAGGATATATGTAATATGTGAGGAGTACATCAGGGTATATGTAATATGTGAGGAGTACATCAGGGTATATGTAATGTGTGAGGAGTACATCAGGGTATATGTAATATGTGAGGAGTACATCAGGGTATATGTAATATGTGAGGAGTACATCAGGGTATATGTAATGTGTGAGGAGTACATCAGGGTATATGTAATATGTGAGGAGTACATCAGGGTATATGTAATCTGTGAGGAGTACATCAGGGTATATGTAATATGTGAGGAGTACATCAGGGTATATGTAATATGTGAGGAGTACATCAGGGTATGTGTAATATGTGAGGAGTACATCAGGATATATGTAATATGTGAGGAGTACATCAGGGTATGTGTAATATGTGAGGAGTACATCAGGATATATGTAATATGTGAGGAGTACATCAGGGTATATGTAATATGTGAGGAGCACATCAGGGTATATATAATATGTGAGAAGTACATCAGGGTATATGTAATATGTGAGGAGTACATCAGGATATATGTAATATGTGAGGAGTACATCAGGATATATGTAATATGTGAGGAGTACATCAGGGTATATGTAATATGTGAGGAGTACATCAGGGTATATGTAATATGTGAGGAGTACATCAGGGTATATGTAATATGTGAGGAGTACATCAGGATATATGTAATATGTGAGGAGTACATCAGGATATATGTAATATGTGAGGAGTACATCAGGATATATGTAATATGTGAGGAGTACATCAGGATATATGTAATATGTGAGGAGTACATCAGGATATATGTAATATGTGAGGAGTACATCAGGATATATGTAATATGTGAGGAGTACATCAGGATATATGTAATATGTGAGGAGTACATCAGGATATATGTAATATGTGAGGAGTACATCAGGGTATATGTAATCTGTGAGGAGTATATCAGGGTATATGTAATATGTGAGGAGTACATCAGGGTATATGTAATATGTGAGGAGTACATCAGGGTATATGTAATATGTGAGGAGTACATCAGGATATATGTAATATGTGAGGAGTACATCAGGATATATGTAATATGTGAGAAGTACATCAGGATATATGTAATATGTGAGGAGTACATCAGGGTATATGTAATATGTGAGGAGTACATCAGGGTATATGTAATATGTGAGGAGTACATCAGGGTATATGTAATATGTGAGGAGTACATCAGGGTATATGTAATATGTGAGGAGTACATCAGGATATATGTAATATGTGAGGAGTACATCAGGATATATGTGAGGAGTACATCAGGGTATATGTAATATGTGAGGAGTACATCAGGATATATGTAATATGTGAGGAGTACATCAGGATATATGTGAGGAGTACATCAGGGTATATGTAATATGTGAGGAGTACATCAGGATATATGTGAGGAGTACATCAGGGTATATGTAATATGTGAGGAGTACATCAGGATATATGTAATATGTGAGGAGTACATCAGGATATATGTGAGGAGTACATCAGGGTATATGTAATATGTGAGGAGTACATCAGGATATATGTAATATGTGAGGAGTACATCAGGATATATGTAATATGTGAGGAGTACATCAGGGTATATGTAATATGTGAGGAGTACATCAGGGTATATGTAATATGTGAGGAGTACATCAGGGTATATGTAATATGTGAGGAGTACATCAGGATATATGTAATATGTGAGGAGTACATCAGGGTATATGTGAGGAGTACATCAGGGTATATGTAATATGTGAGGAGTACATCAGGATATATGTAATATGTGAGGAGTACATCAGGGTATATGTAATATGTGAGGAGTACATCAGGATATATGTAATATGTGAGGAGTACATCAGGGTATATGTAATATGTGAGGAGTACATCAGGGTATATGTAATATGTGAGGAGTACATCAGGATATATGTAATATGTGAGGAGTACATCAGGATATATGTGAGGAGTACATCAGGGTATATGTAATATGTGAGGAGTACATCAGGATATATGTAATATGTGAGGAGTACATCAGGATATATGTGAGGAGTACATCAGGGTATATGTAATATGTGAGGAGTACATCAGGATATATGTGAGGAGTACATCAGGGTATATGTAATATGTGAGGAGTACATCAGGATATATGTAATATGTGAGGAGTACATCAGGATATATGTGAGGAGTACATCAGGGTATATGTAATATGTGAGGAGTACATCAGGATATATGTAATATGTGAGGAGTACATCAGGATATATGTAATATGTGAGGAGTACATCAGGGTATATGTAATATGTGAGGAGTACATCAGGGTATATGTAATATGTGAGGAGTACATCAGGGTATATGTAATATGTGAGGAGTACATCAGGGTATATGTAATATGTGAGGAGTACATCAGGATATATGTAATATGTGAGGAGTACATCAGGGTATATGTGAGGAGTACATCAGGGTATATGTAATATGTGAGGAGTACATCAGGATATATGTAATATGTGAGGAGTACATCAGGGTATATGTAATATGTGAGGAGTACATCAGGGTATATGTAATATGTGAGGAGTACATCAGGATATATGTAATATGTGAGGAGTACATCAGGATATATGTAATATGTGAGGAGTACATCAGGATATATGTAATATGTGAGGAGTACATCAGTATATATGTAATATGTGAGGAGCACATCAGGGTATATGTAATATGTGAGGAGCACATCAGGGTATATGTAATATGTGAGGAGTACATCAGGATATATGTAATATGTGAGGAGTACATCAGGATATATGTAATGTGTGAGGAGTACATCAGGGTATATGTAATATGTGAGGAGTACATCAGGGTATATGTAATATGTGAGGAGTACATCAGGATATATGTAATGTGTGAGGAGTACATCAGGGTATATGTAATATGTGAGGAGTACATCAGGGTATATGTAATATGTGAGGAGTACATCAGGGTATATGTAATATGTGAGGAGTACATCAGGATATATGTAATATGTGAGGAGTACATCAGGATATATGTAATGTGTGAGGAGTACATCAGGGTATATGTAATATGTGAGGAGTACATCAGGGTATATGTAATATGTGAGGAGTACATCAGGGTATATGTAATATGTGAGGAGTACATCAGGGTATATGTAATATGTGAGGAGTACATCAGGGTATATGTAATATGTGAGGAGTACATCAGGGTATATGTAATATGTGAGGAGTACATCAGGGTATATGTAATATGTGAGGAGTACATCAGGATATATGTAATATGTGAGGAGTACATCAGGATATATGTAATATGTGAGGAGTACATCAGGGTATATGTAATATGTGAGGAGTACATCAGGGTATATGTAATATGTGAGAAGTACATCAGGGTATATGTAATATGTGAGGAGTACATCAGGATATATGTAATATGTGAGGAGTACATCAGGATATATGTAATATGTGAGGAGTACATCAGGATATATGTAATATGTGAGGAGTACATCAGGGTATATGTAATATGTGAGGAGTACATCAGGGTATATGTAATATGTGAGGAGTACATCAGGGTATATGTAATATGTGAGGAGTACATCAGGATATATGTAATATGTGAGGAGTACATCAGGATATATGTAATATGTGAGGAGTACATCAGGGTATATGTAATATGTGAGGAGTACATCAGGATATATGTAATATGTGAGGAGTACATCAGGGTATATGTAATATGTGAGGAGTACATCAGGGTATATGTAATATGTGAGGAGTACATCAGGGTATATGTAATATGTGAGGAGAACATCAGTGTATATGTAATATGTGAGGAGTACATCAGGGTATATGTAATATGTGAGGAGTACATCAGGGTATATGTAATATGTGAGGAGTACATCAGGGTATATGTGAGGAGTACATCAGGGTATATGTAATATGTGAGGAGTACATCAGGATATATGTAATATGTGAGGAGTAGATCAGGATATATGTAATGTGTGAGGAGTACATCAGGGTATATGTAATATGTGAGGAGTACATCAGGGTATATGTAATATGTGAGGAGTACATCAGGGTATATGTAATATGTGAGGAGTACATCAGGGTATATGTAATATGTGAGGAGTACATCAGGGTGTATGTAATATGTGAGGAGTACATCAGGGTATATGTAACATGTGAGGAGTACATCAGGGTATATGTAATATGTGAGGAGTACATCAGGATATATGTAATATGTGAGGAGTACATCAGGGTATATGTAATATGTGAGGAGTACATCAGGGTATATGTAATATGTGAGGAGTACATCAGGGTATATGTAATATGTGAGGAGTACATCAGGATATATGTAATATGTGAGGAGTACATCAGGGTATATGTAATATGTGAGGAGTACATCAGGGTATATGTAATATGTGAGGAGTACATCAGGGTATATGTAATATGTGAGGAGTACATCAGGGTATATGTAATATGTGAGGAGTACATCAGGGTATATGTAATATGTGAGGAATACATCAGGGTATATGTAATATGTGAGGAGCACATCAGGGTATATGTAATATGTGGGGAGTACATCAGGATATATGTAATATGTGAGGAGTACATCAGGGTATATGTAATATGTGAGGAGTACATCAGGATATATGTAATATGTGAGGAGTACATCAGGGTATATGTAATATGTGAGGAGTACATCAGGGTATATGTAATATGTGAGGAGTACATCAGGGTATATGTAATATGTGAGGAGTACATCAGGGTATATGTAATATGTGAGGAGTACATCAGGGTATATGTAATATGTGAGGAGAACATCAGGGTATATGTAATATGTGAGGAGTACATCAGGATATATGTAATATGTGAGGAGTACATCAGGATATATGTAATATGTGAGGAGTACATCAGGGTATATGTAATATGTGAGGAGTACATCAGGGTACATGTAATATGTGAGGAGTACATCAGGATATGTGTAATATGTGAGGAGTACATCAGGGTATATGTAATATGTGAGGAGTACATCAGGGTATATGTAATATGTGAGGAGTACATCAGGATATATGTAATATGTGAGGAGTACATCAGGGTATATGTAATATGTGAGGAGTACATCAGGGTATATGTAATATGTGAGGAGTACATCAGGGTATATGTAATATGTGAGGAGTACATCAGGGTATATGTAATATGTGAGGAGTACATCAGGGTATATGTAATATGTGAGGAGAACATCAGGGTATATGTAATATGTGAGGAGTACATCAGGATATATGTAATATGTGAGGAGTACATCAGGATATATGTAATATGTGAGGAGTACATCAGGGTATATGTAATATGTGAGGAGTACATCAGGGTACATGTAATATGTGAGGAGTACATCAGGATATGTGTAATATGTGAGGAGTACATCAGGGTATGTGTAATATGTGAGGAGCACATCAGGGTATATGTAATATGTGAGGAGTACATCAGGGTATATGTAATATGTGACTAGTACATCAGGGTATATGTAATATGTGAGGAGCACATCAGGATATATGTAATATGTGAGGAGTACATCAGGGTATATGTAATATGTGAGGAGTACATCAGGATATATGTAATATGTGAGGAGTACATCAGGATATATGTAATATGTGAGGAGTACATCAGGGTATATGTAATATGTGAGGAGTACATCAGGGTATATGTAATATGTGAGGAGTACATCAGGGTATATGTAATATGTGAGGAGTACATCAGGGTATATGTAATATGTGAGGAGTACATCAGGGTACATGTAATATGTGAGGAGCACATCGGGATATATGTAATATGTGAGCAGTACATCAGGATGTATGTAATATGTGAGGAGTACATCAGGGTACATGTAATATGTGAGGAGCACATCAGGGTATATGTAATATGTGAGGAGTACATCAGGATATATGTGAGGAGTACATCAGGGTATATGTAATATGTGAGGAGTACATCAGGATATATGTAATATGTGAGGAGTACATCAGGGTATATGTAATATGTGAGGAGTACATCAGGGTATATGTAATATGTGAGGAGTACATCAGGATATATGTAATATGTGAGGAGTACATCAGGGTATATGTGAGGAGTACATCAGGGTATATGTAATATGTGAGGAGTACATCAGGATATATGTAATATGTGAGGAGTACATCAGGGTATATGTAATATGTGAGGAGTACATCAGGATATATGTAATATGTGAGGAGTACATCAGGGTATATGTAATATGTGAGGAGTACATCAGGATATATGTAATATGTGAGGAGTACATCAGGATATATGTAATATGTGAGGAGTACATCAGGGTATATGTAATATGTGAGGAGTACATCAGGATATATGTAATATGTGAGCAGTACATCAGGATGTATGTAATATGTGAGGAGTACATCAGGGTACATGTAATATGTGAGGAGCACATCAGGGTATATGTAATATGTGAGGAGTACATCAGGATATATGTGAGGAGTACATCAGGGTATATGTAATATGTGAGGAGTACATCAGGATATATGTAATATGTGAGGAGTACATCAGGGTATATGTAATATGTGAGGAGTACATCAGGGTATATGTAATATGTGAGGAGTACATCAGGATATATGTAATATGTGAGGAGTACATCAGGGTATATGTGAGGAGTACATCAGGGTATATGTAATATGTGAGGAGTACATCAGGATATATGTAATATGTGAGGAGTACATCAGGGTATATGTAATATGTGAGGAGTACATCAGGATATATGTAATATGTGAGGAGTACATCAGGGTATATGTAATATGTGAGGAGTACATCAGGATATATGTAATATGTGAGGAGTACATCAGGATATATGTAATATGTGAGGAGTACATCAGGGTATATGTAATATGTGAGGAGTACATCAGGATATATGTAATATGTGAGCAGTACATCAGGATGTATGTAATATGTGAGGAGTACATCAGGGTACATGTAATATGTGAGGAGCACATCAGGGTATATGTAATATGTGAGGAGTACATCAGGATATATGTGAGGAGTACATCAGGGTATATGTAATATGTGAGGAGTACATCAGGATATATGTAATATGTGAGGAGTACATCAGGGTATATGTAATATGTGAGGAGTACATCAGGGTATATGTAATATGTGAGGAGTACATCAGGATATATGTAATATGTGAGGAGTACATCAGGGTATATGTGAGGAGTACATCAGGGTATATGTAATATGTGAGGAGTACATCAGGATATATGTAATATGTGAGGAGTACATCAGGGTATATGTAATATGTGAGGAGTACATCAGGATATATGTAATATGTGAGGAGTACATCAGGGTATATGTAATATGTGAGGAGTACATCAGGATATATGTAATATGTGAGGAGTACATCAGGATATATGTAATATGTGAGGAGTACATCAGGGTATATGTAATATGTGAGGAGTACATCAGGATATATGTAATATGTGAGGAGTACATCAGGGTATATGTAATATGTGAGGGGTACATCAGGATATATGTAATATGTGAGGAGTACATCAGGGTATATGTAATATGTGAGGAGTACATCAGGGTATATGTAATATGTGAGGAGTACATCAGGGTATATGTAATATGTGAGGAGAACATCAGGATATATGTAATATGTGAGGGGTACATCAGGATATATGTAATATGGGAGGAGTACATCAGGGTATATGTGAGGAGTACATCAGGGTATATGTAATATGTGAGGAGTACATCAGGATATATGTAATATGTGAGGAGTACATCAGGGTATATGTAATATGTGAGGAGTACATCAGGATATATGTAATATGTGAGGAGTACATCAGGATATATGTAATATGTGAGGAGTACATCAGGATATATGTAATATGTGAGGAGTACATCAGGATATATGTAATATGTGAGGAGTACATCAGGGTATATGTAATATGTGAGGAGTACATCAGGGTATATGTAATATGTGAGGAGTACATCAGGGTATATGTGATATGTGAGGAGTACATCAGGATATATGTAATATGTGAGGAGTACATCAGGGTATATGTAATATGTGAGGAGTACGTCAGGGTATATGTAATATGTGAGCAGTACGTCAGGATGTATGTAATATGTGAGGAGTACATCAGGGTACATGTAATATGTGAGGAGTACATCAGGATATATGTGAGGAGTACATCAGGGTATATGTAATATGTGAGGAGTACATCAGGATATATGTAATATGTGAGGAGTACATCAGGATATATGTAATATGTGAGGAGTACATCAGGGTATATGTAATATGTGAGGAGTACATCAGGATATATGTAATATGTGAGGAGTACATCAGGATATATGTAATATGTGAGGAGTACATCAGGGTATATGAGGAGTACATCAGGGTATATGTAATATGTGAGGAGTACATCAGGATATATGTAATATGTGAGGAGTACATCAGGGTATATGTAATATGTGAGGAGTACATCAGGATATATGTAATATGTGAGGAGTACATCAGGGTATATGTAATATGTGAGGAGTACATCAGGATATATGTAATATGTGAGGAGTACATCAGGATATATGTAATATGTGAGGAGTACATCAGGGTATATGTAATATGTGAGGAGTACATCAGGGTATATGTAATATGTGAGGAGTACATCAGGATATATGTAATATGTGAGGAGTACATCAGGGTATATGTAATATGTGAGGGGTACATCAGGATATATGTAATATGTGAGGGGTACATCAGGATATATGTAATATGTGAGAAGTACATCAGGGTATATGTAATATGTGAGGAGTACATCAGGGTATATGTAATATGTGAGGAGTACATCAGGGTATATGTAATATGTGAGGAGTACATCAGGGTATATGTAATATGTGAGGAGCACATCAGGATATATGTAATATGTGAGGAGTACATCAGGGTATATGTGAGGAGTACATCAGGGTATATGTAATATGTGAGGAGTACATCAGGGTATATGTAATATGTGAGGAGTACATCAGGATATATGTAATATGTGAGGAGTACATCAGGGTATATGTAATATGTGAGGAGTACATCAGGGTATATGTAATATGTGAGGAGTACATCAGGGTATATGTAATATGTGAGGAGTACATCAGGATATATGTAATATGTGAGGAGTACATCAGGATATATGTAATATGTGAGGAGTACATCAGGGTATATGTAATATGTGAGGAGTACATCAGGATATATGTAATATGTGAGGAGTACATCAGGATATATGTAATATGTGAGGAGTACATCAGGATATGTGTAATATGTGAGGAGTACATCAGGGTATATGTAATATGTGAGGAGTACATCAGGGTATATGTGAGGAGTACATCAGGATATATGTAATATGTGAGGAGTACATCAGGGTATATGTAATATGTGAGGAGTACATCAGGGTATATGTAATATGTGAGGAGTACATCAGGATATATGTAATATGTGAGGAGTACATCAGGATATATGTAATATGTGAGGAGTACATCAGGGTATATGTAATATGTGAGGAGTACATCAGGGTATATGTAATATGTGAGGAGTACATCAGGATATATGTAATATGTGAGGAGCACATCAGGGTATATGTAATATGTGAGGGGTACATCAGGGTATATGTAATATGTGAGGGGTACATCAGGATATATGTGATATGTGAGGAGTACATCAGGGTATATGTAATATGTGAGGAGTACATCAGGATATATGTAATATGTGAGGAGTACATCAGGATATATGTAATATGTGAGGAGTACATCAGGGTATATGTAATATGTGAGGAGTACATCAGGGTATATGTAATATGTGAGGAGTACATCAGGGTATATGTAATATGTGAGCAGTACATCAGGATATATGTAATATGTGAGGAGTACATCAGGGTATATGTAATATGTGAGGAGTACATCAGGATATATGTAATATGTGAGGAGTACATCAGGGTATATGTAACATGTGAGGAGTACATCAGGGTATATGTAATATGTGAGGAGTACATCAGGGTATATGTAATATGTGAGGAGTACATCAGGATATATGTAATATGTGAGGAGTACATCAGGATATATGTAATATGTGAGGAGTACATCAGGGTATGTGTAATATGTGAGGAGTACATCAGGGTATGTGTAATATGTGAGGAGTACATCAGGGTATGTGTAATATGTGAGGAGTACATCAGGGTATGTGTAATATGTGAGGAGTACATCAGGGTATATGTAATATGTGAGGAGTACATCAGGATATATGTAATATGTGAGGAGTACATCAGGGTATATGTGAGGAGTACATCAGGGTATATGTAATATGTGAGGAGTACATCAGGATATATGTAATATGTGAGGAGTACATCAGGGTATATGTAATATGTGAGGAGTACATCAGGATATATGTAATATGTGAGGAGTACATCAGGGTATATGTAATATGTGAGGAGTACATCAGGATATATGTAATATGTGAGGAGTACATCAGGATATATGTAATATGTGAGGAGTACATCAGGGTATATGTAATATGTGAGGAGTACATCAGGATATATGTAGTATGTGAGGAGTACATCAGGATATATGTAATATGTGAGGAGTACATCAGGATATATGTAATATGTGAGGAGTACATCAGGATATATGTAATATGTGAGGAGTACATCAGGATATATGTAATATGTGAGGAGTACATCAGGATATATGTAATATGTGAGGAGTACATCAGGATATATGTAATATGTGAGGAGTACATCAGGGTATATGTAATATGTGAGGGGTACATCAGGATATATGTAATATGTGAGGAGTACATCAGGGTATATGTAATATGTGAGGAGTACATCAGGGTATATGTAATATGTGAGGAGTACATCAGGGTATATGTAATATGTGAGGAGTACATCAGGATATGTGTAATATGTGAGGAGTACATCAGGGTATATGTAATATGTGAGGAGTACATCAGGGTATATGTAATATGTGAGGAGTACATCAGGATATATGTAATATGTGAGGAGTACATCAGGATATATGTAATGTGTGAGGAGTACATCAGGATATATGTAATATGTGAGGAGTACATCAGGATATATGTAATATGTGAGGAGTACATCAGGGTATATGTAATGTGTGAGGAGTACATCAGGATATATGTAATATGTGAGGAGTACATCAGGGTATATGTAATATGTGAGGAGTACATCAGGTATATATGAGGAGTACATCAGGATATATGTAATATGTGAGGAGTACATCAGGGTATATGTAACATGTGACGAGTACATCAGGATATATGTAATATGTGAGGGGTACATCAGGATATATGTAATATGTGAGGAGTACATCAGGGTATATATAATATGTGAGGAGTACATCAGGATATATGTAATATGTGAGGAGTACATCAGGTATATATGAGGAGTACATCAGGGTATATGTAATATGTGAGGAGTACATCAGGGTATATGTAATATGTGAGGAGTACATCAGGGTATATGTAATATGTGAGGGGTACATCAGGATATATGTAATATGTGAGGAGTACATCAGGATATATGTAATATGTGAGGAGTACATCAGGGTATATGTAATATGTGAGGAGCACATCAGGGTATATGTGAGGAGTACATCAGGGTATATGTAATATGTGAGGAGTACATCAGGATATATGTAATATGTGAGGAGTACATCAGGGTATATGTAATATGTGAGGAGTACATCAGGATATATGTAATATGTGAGGAGTACATCAGGGTATATGTAATATGTGAGGAGTACATCAGGGTATATGTAATATGTGAGGAGTACATCAGGGTATATGTAATATGTGAGGAGCACATCAGGATATATGTAATATGTGAGGAGTACATCAGGGTATATGTAATATGTGAGGAGTACATCAGGATATATGTAATATGTGAGGAGTACATCAGGATATATGTAATATGTGAGGAGTACATCAGGATATATGTAATATGTGAGGAGTACATCAGGGTATATGTAATATGTGAGGAGTACATCAGGGTATATGTAATATGTGAGGAGTACATCAGGATATATGTAATATGTGAGGAGTACATCAGGGTATATGTAATATGTGAGGAGTACATCAGGGTATATGTAATATGTGAGGAGTACATCAGGGTATATGTAATCTGTGCGGAGTACATCAGGGTATATGTAATATGTGAGGAGTACATCAGGGTATATGTAATATGTGAGGAGTACATCAGGGTATATGTAATATGTGAGGAGTACATCAGGGTATATGTAATCTGTGCGGAGTACATCAGGGTATATGTAATCTGTGAGGAGTACATCAGGGTATATGTAATCTGTGAGGAGTACATCAGGATATATGTAATATGTGAGGAGTACATCAGGATATATGTAATATGTGAGGAGTACATCAGGGTATATGTAATATGTGAGGAGTACATCAGGATATATGTAATATGTGAGGAGTACATCAGGATATATGTAACATGTGAGGAGTACATCAGGATATATGTAACATGTGAGGAGTACATCAGGGTATATGTAATATGTGAGGAGTACATCAGGGTATATGTAATATGTGAGGAGTACATCAGGATATATGTAATATGTGAGGGGTACATCAGGGTATATGTAATATGTGAGGAGTACATCAGGGTATATGTAATATGTGAGGAGGACATCAGGGTATGTGTAATATGTGAGGAGGACATCAGGGTATGTGTAATATGTGAGGAGTACATCAGGATATATGTAATATGTGAGGAGTACATCAGGGTATATGTAATATGTGAGGAGGACATCAGGGTATATGTAATATGTGAGGAGGACATCAGGGTATGTGTAATATGTGAGGAGTACATCAGGATATATGTAATATGTGAGGAGTACATCAGGGTATATGTAATATGTGAGGAGTACATCAGGGTATATGTAATATGTGAGGAGTACATCAGGGTATATGTAATATGTGAGGAGTACATCAGGGTATATGTAATATGTGAGGAGTACATCAGGGTATATGTAATATGTGAGGAGTACATCAGGATATATGTAATATGTGAGGAGTACATCAGGATATATGTAATATGTGAGGAGTACATCAGGGTATATGTAATGTGTGAGGAGTACATCAGGATATATGTGATATGTGAGGAGTACATCAGGGTATATGTAATGTGTGAGGAGTACATCAGGGTATATGTGAGGAGTACATCAGGGTATATGTAATATGTGGGGAGTACATCAGGATATATGTAATATGTGAGGAGTACATCAGGGTATGTGTAATATGTGAGGAGTACATCAGGATATATGTAATATGTGAGGAGTACATCAGGATATATGTGATATGTGAGGAGTACATCAGGATATATGTAATATGTGAGGAGTACATCAGGGTATATGTAATATGTGAGGAGTACATCAGGGTATATGTAATATGTGAGGAGTACATCAGGGTATATGTGAGGAGTACATCAGGGTATATGTAATATGTGAGGAGTACATCAGGATATATGTAATATGTGAGGGGTACATCAGGGTATATGTAATATGTGAGGAGAACATCAGTGTATATGTAATATGTGAGGAGTACATCAGGATATATGTAATATGTGAGGAGTACATCAGGGTATATGTAATATGTGAGGAGTACATCAGGGTATATGTAATATGTGAGGAGTACATCAGGGTATATGTGAGGAGTACATCAGGGTATATGTAATATGTGAGGAGTACATCAGGATATATGTAATATGTGAGGAGTAGATCAGGATATATGTAATGTGTGAGGAGTACATCAGGGTATATGTAATATGTGAGGAGTACATCAGGGTATATGTAATATGTGAGGAGTACATCAGGGTATATGTAATATGTGAGGAGTACATCAGGGTATATGTAATATGTGAGGAGTACATCAGGGTGTATGTAATATGTGAGGAGTACATCAGGGTATATGTAACATGTGAGGAGTACATCAGGGTATATGTAACATGTGAGGAGTACATCAGGATATATGTAATATGTGAGGAGTACATCAGGGTATATGTAATATGTGAGGAGTACATCAGGGTATATGTAATATGTGAGGAGTACATCAGGATATATGTAATATGTGAGGAGTACATCAGGGTATATGTAATATGTGAGGAGTACATCAGGGTATATGTAATATGTGAGGAGTACATCAGGGTATATGTAATATGTGAGGAGTACATCAGGGTATATGTAATATGTGAGGAATACATCAGGGTATATGTAATATGTGAGGAATACATCAGGGTATATGTAATATGTGAGGAGCACATCAGGGTATATGTAATATGTGGGGAGTACATCAGGATATATGTAATATGTGAGGAGTACATCAGGGTATATGTAATATGTGAGGAGTACATCAGGGTATATGTAATATGTGAGGAGTACATCAGGATATATGTAATATGTGAGGAGTACATCAGGGTATATGTAATATGTGAGGAGTACATCAGGGTATATGTAATATGTGAGGAGTACATCAGGATATATGTAATATGTGAGGAGTACATCAGGATATATGTAATATGTGAGGAGTACATCAGGGTATATGTAATATGTGAGGAGTACATCAGGGTATATGTAATATGTGAGGAGTACATCAGGGTATATGTAATATGTGAGGAGTACATCAGGATATATGTAATATGTGAGGAGTACATCAGGGTATATGTAATATGTGAGGAGAACATCAGGGTATATGTAATATGTGAGGAGTACATCAGGATATATGTAATATGTGAGGAGTACATCAGGATATATGTAATATGTGAGGAGTACATCAGGGTATATGTAATATGTGAGGAGTACATCAGGGTATATGTAATATGTGAGGAGTACATCAGGGTATATGTAATATGTGAGGAGTACATCAGGGTACATGTAATATGTGAGGAGTACATCAGGGTACATGTAATATGTGAGGAGCACATCGGGATATATGTAATATGTGAGCAGTACATCAGGATGTATGTAATATGTGAGGAGTACATCAGGGTACATGTAATATGTGAGGAGCACATCAGGGTATATGTAATATGTGAGGAGTACATCAGGATATATGTGAGGAGTACATCAGGGTATATGTAATATGTGAGGAGTACATCAGGATAGATGTAATATGTGAGGAGTACATCAGGATATATGTAATATGTGAGGAGTACATCAGGGTATATGTAATATGTGAGGAGTACATCAGGATATATGTAATATGTGAGGAGTACATCAGGGTATATGTGAGGAGTACATCAGGGTATATGTAATATGTGAGGAGTACATCAGGATATATGTAATATGTGAGGAGTACATCAGGGTATATGTAATATGTGAGGAGTACATCAGGATATATGTAATATGTGAGGAGTACATCAGGGTATATGTAATATGTGAGGAGTACATCAGGGTATATGTAATATGTGAGGGGTACATCAGGATATATGTAATATGTGAGGAGTACATCAGGGTATATGTAATATGTGAGGAGTACATCAGGGTATATGTAATATGTGAGGAGTACATCAGGGTATATGTAATATGTGAGGAGAACATCAGGATATATGTAATATGTGAGGGGTACATCAGGATATATGTAATATGGGAGGAGTACATCAGGGTATATGTGAGGAGTACATCAGGGTATATGTAATATGTGAGGAGTACATCAGGGTATATGTAATATGTGAGGAGTACATCAGGATATATGTAATATGTGAGGAGTACATCAGGATATATGTAATATGTGAGGAGTACATCAGGATATATGTAATATGTGAGGAGTACATCAGGATATATATAATATGTGAGGAGTACATCAGGGTATATGTAATATGTGAGGAGTACATCAGGGTATATGTAATATGTGAGGAGTACATCAGGGTATATGTGATATGTGAGGAGTACATCAGGATATATGTAATATGTGAGGAGTACATCAGGGTATATGTAATATGTGAGGAGTACGTCAGGGTATATGTAATATGTGAGCAGTACGTCAGGATGTATGTAATATGTGAGGAGTACATCAGGGTACATGTAATATGTGAGGAGTACATCAGGATATATGTGAGGAGTACATCAGGGTATATGTAATATGTGAGGAGTACATCAGGATATATGTAATATGTGAGGAGTACATCAGGATATATGTAATATGTGAGGAGTACATCAGGATATATGTGATATGTGAGGAGTACATCAGGGTATATGTAATATGTGAGGAGTACATCAGGATATATGTAATATGTGAGGAGTACATCAGGATATATGTAATATGTGAGGAGTACATCAGGGTATATGTGAGGAGTACATCAGGGTATATGTAATATGTGAGGAGTACATCAGGATATATGTAATATGTGAGGAGTACATCAGGGTATATGTAATCTGTGCGGAGTACATCAGGGTATATGTAATCTGTGAGGAGTACATCAGGATATATGTAATATGTGAGGAGTACATCAGGATATATGTAATATGTGAGGAGTACATCAGGGTACATGTAATATGTGAGGAGTACATCAGGATATATGTGAGGAGTACATCAGGGTATATGTAATATGTGAGGAGTACATCAGGATATATGTAATATGTGAGGAGTACATCAGGATATATGTAATATGTGAGGAGTACATCAGGGTATATGTAATATGTGAGGAGTACATCAGGATATATGTAATATGTGAGGAGTACATCAGGATATATGTAATATGTGAGGAGTACATCAGGGTATATGTGAGGAGTACATCAGGGTATATGTAATATGTGAGGAGTACATCAGGATATATGTAATATGTGAGGAGTACATCAGGGTATATGTAATATGTGAGGAGTACATCAGGGTATATGTAATATGTGAGGAGGACATCAGGGTATATGTAATATGTGAGGAGTACATCAGGGTATATGTAATATGTGAGGAGTACATCAGGATATGTGTAATATGTGAGGAGTACATCAGGGTATATGTAATATGTGAGGAGTACATCAGGGTATATGTAATATGTGAGGAGTACATCAGGATATATGTAATATGTGAGGAGTACATCAGGATATATGTAATATGTGAGGAGTACATCAGGGTATATGTAATGTGTGAGGAGTACATCAGGATATATGTAATATGTGAGGAGTGCATCAGGATATATGTAATATGTGAGGAGTACATCAGGGTATATGTAATGTGTGAGGAGTACATCAGGATATATGTAATATGTGAGGAGTACATCAGGGTATATGTAATATGTGAGGAGTACATCAGGTATATATGAGGAGTACATCAGGATATATGTAATATGTGAGGAGTACATCAGGGTATATGTAATATGTGAGGAGTACATCAGGGTATATGTAACATGTGACGAGTACATCAGGATATATGTAATATGTGAGGGGTACATCAGGATATATGTAATATGTGAGGAGTACATCAGGGTATATATAATATGTGAGGAGTACATCAGGTATATATGAGGAGTACATCAGGGTATATGTAATATGTGAGGAGTACATCAGGGTATATGTAATATGTGAGGAGTACATCAGGGTATATGTAATATGTGAGGGGTACATCAGGATATATGTAATATGTGAGGAGTACATCAGGATATATGTAATATGTGAGGAGTACATCAGGGTATATGTAATATGTGAGGAGCACATCAGGGTATATGTGAGGAGTACATCAGGGTATATGTAATATGTGAGGAGTACATCAGGATATATGTAATATGTGAGGAGTACATCAGGGTATATGTAATATGTGAGGAGTACATCAGGATATATGTAATATGTGAGGAGTACATCAGGGTATATGTAATATGTGAGGAGTACATCAGGGTATATGTAATATGTGAGGAGTACATCAGGGTATATGTAATATGTGAGGAGCACATCAGGATATATGTAATATGTGAGGAGTACATCAGGGTATATGTAATATGTGAGGAGTACATCAGGATATATGTAATATGTGAGGAGTACATCAGGATATATGTAATATGTGAGGAGTACATCAGGATATATGTAATATGTGAGGAGTACATCAGGGTATATGTAATATGTGAGGAGTACATCAGGGTATATGTAATATGTGAGGAGTACATCAGGATATATGTAATATGTGAGGAGTACATCAGGGTATATGTAATATGTGAGGAGTACATCAGGGTATATGTAATATGTGAGGAGTACATCAGGGTATATGTAATCTGTGCGGAGTACATCAGGGTATATGTAATATGTGAGGAGTACATCAGGGTATATGTAATATGTGAGGAGTACATCAGGGTATATGTAATATGTGAGGAGTACATCAGGGTATATGTAATATGTGAGGAGTACATCAGGGTATATGTAATCTGTGCGGAGTACATCAGGGTATATGTAATCTGTGAGGAGTACATCAGGATATATGTAATATGTGAGGAGTACATCAGGATATATGTAATATGTGAGGAGTACATCAGGGTATATGTAATATGTGAGGAGTACATCAGGATATATGTAATATGTGAGGAGTACATCAGGATATATGTAACATGTGAGGAGTACATCAGGATATATGTAACATGTGAGGAGTACATCAGGGTATATGTAATATGTGAGGAGTACATCAGGGTATATGTAATATGTGAGGAGTACATCAGGATATATGTAATATGTGAGGGGTACATCAGGGTATATGTAATATGTGAGGAGTACATCAGGGTATATGTAATATGTGAGGAGGACATCAGGGTATGTGTAATATGTGAGGAGGACATCAGGGTATGTGTAATATGTGAGGAGTACATCAGGATATATGTAATATGTGAGGAGTACATCAGGGTATATGTAATATGTGAGGAGGACATCAGGGTATATGTAATATGTGAGGAGGACATCAGGGTATGTGTAATATGTGAGGAGTACATCAGGATATATGTAATATGTGAGGAGTATATCAGGGTATATGTAATATGTGAGGAGTACATCAGGGTATATGTAATATGTGAGGAGTACATCAGGGTATATGTAATATGTGAGGAGTACATCAGGGTATATGTAATATGTGAGGAGTACATCAGGGTATATGTAATATGTGAGGAGTACATCAGGGTATATGTAATATGTGAGGAGTACATCAGGATATATGTAATATGTGAGGAGTACATCAGGATATATGTAATATGTGAGGAGTACATCAGGGTATATGTAATGTGTGAGGAGTACATCAGGATATATGTGATATGTGAGGAGTACATCAGGGTATATGTAATGTGTGAGGAGTACATCAGGGTATATGTAATATGTGAGGAGTACATCAGGGTATATGTAATATGTGAGGAGTACATCAGGATATATGTAATATGTGAGGAGTACATCAGGGTATATGTAATATGTGAGGAGTACATCAGGGTATATGTAATATGTGAGGAGTACATCAGGGTATATGTAATATGTGAGGAGTACATCAGGATATATGTAATATGTGAGGAGTACATCAGGGTATATGTAATATGTGAGGAGTACATCAGGGTATATGTAATATGTGAGGAGTACATCAGGGTATATGTAATATGTGAGGAGCACATCAGGGTATATGTAATATGTGAGGGGTACATCAGGGTATATGTAATATGTGAGGGGTACATCAGGATATATGTGATATGTGAGGAGTACATCAGGATATATGTGATATGTGAGGAGTACATCAGGGTATATGTAATATGTGAGGAGTACATCAGGATATATGTAATATGTGAGGAGTGCATCAGGATATATGTAATATGTGAGGAGTACATCAGGGTATGTGTAATATGTGAGGAGTACATCAGGGTATGTGTAATATGTGAGGAGTACATCAGGGTATGTGTAATATGTGAGGAGTACATCAGGGTATATGTAATATGTGAGGAGTACATCAGGATATATGTAATATGTGAGGAGTACATCAGGGTATATGTGAGGAGTACATCAGGGTATATGTAATATGTGAGGAGTACATCAGGGTATATGTAATATGTGAGGAGTACATCAGGGTATATGTAATATGTGAGGAGTACATCAGGGTATATGTAATATGTGAGGAGTACATCAGGATATATGTAATATGTGAGGGGTACATCAGGATATATGTAATATGTGAGGAGTACATCAGGGTATATGTAATATGTGAGGAGTACATCAGGGTATATGTGAGGAGTACATCAGGGTATATGTGAGGAGTACATCAGGATATATGTAATATGTGAGGAGTACATCAGGGTATATGTAATATGTGAGGAGTACATCAGGGTATGTGTAATATGTGAGGAGTACATCAGGGTATGTGTAATATGTGAGGAGTACATCAGGGTATATGTAATATGTGAGGAGTACATCAGGATATATGTAATATGTGAGGAGTACATCAGGGTATATGTGAGGAGTACATCAGGGTATATGTAATATGTGAGGAGTACATCAGGGTATATGTAATATGTGAGGAGTACATCAGGGTATATGTAATATGTGAGGAGTACATCAGGGTATATGTAATATGTGGGGAGTACATCAGGGTATATGTAATATGTGAGGAGTACATCAGGGTATGTGTAATATGTGAGGAGTACATCAGGATATATGTAATATGTGAGGAGTACATCAGGGTATATGTAATATGTGAGGAGGACATCAGGGTATATGTAATATGTGAGGAGGACCTCAGGGTATGTGTAATATGTGAGGAGTACATCAGGATATATGTAATATGTGAGGAGTATATCAGGGTATATGTAATATGTGAGGAGTACATCAGGGTATATGTAATATGTGAGGAGTACATCAGGGTATATGTAATATGTGAGGAGTACATCAGGGTATATGTAATATGTGAGGAGTACATCAGGGTATATGTAATATGTGAGGAGTACATCAGGGTATATGTAATATGTGAGGAGTACATCAGGGTATATGTAATATGTGAGGAGTACATCAGGATATATGTAATATGTGAGGAGTACATCAGGGTATATGTAATGTGTGAGGAGTACATCAGGGTATATGTGATATGTGAGGAGTACATCAGGGTATATGTGATATGTGAGGAGTACATCAGGGTATATGTAATATGTGAGTAGTACATCAGGGTATATGTAATATGTGAGGAGTACATCAGGGTATATGTGATATGTGGAGTACATCAGGGTATATGTAATATGTGAGGAGTACATCAGGGTATCTGTAATATGTGAGGAGTACATCAGGGTATATGTAATATGTGAGGAGTACATCAGGGTATATGTAATATGTGAGGAGTACATCAGGGTATATGTAATATGTGAGGAGTACATCAGGATATATGTAATATGTGAGGAGTACATCAGGGTATATGTAATATGTGAGGAGTACATCAGGGTATATGTAATATGTGAGGAGTACATCAGGGTATATGTAATGTGTGAGGAGTACATCAGGGTATATGTAATATGTGAGGAGTACATCAGGATATATGTAATATGTGAGGAGTACATCAGGGTATATGTAATATGTGAGGAGTACATCAGGATATATGTAATATGTGAGGAGTACATCAGGATATATGTAATATGTGAGGAGTACATCAGGGTGTATGTAATATGTGAGGAGTACATCAGGATATATGTAATATGTGAGGGGTACATCAGGATATATGTAATATGTGAGGAGAACATCAGGATATATGTAATATGTGAGGAGTACATCAGGGTATATGTAATATGTGAGGAGTACATCAGGGTATATGTAATATGTGAGGAGTACATCAGGGTATATGTAATATGTGAGGAGTACATCAGGATATATGTAATATGTGAGGAGTACATCAGGATATATGTAATATGTGAGGAGTACATCAGGATATATGTGAGGAGTACATCAGGATATGTGTAATATGTGAGGAGTACATCAGGATATATGTAATATGTGAGGAGTACATCAGGATATATGTGAGGAGTACATCAGGATATGTGTAATATGTGAGGAGTACATCAGGGTATATGTAATATGTGAGGAGTACATCAGGGTATATGTGAGGAGTACATCAGGATATATGTAATATGTGAGGAGTACATCAGGGTATATGTAATATGTGAGGAGTACATCAGGATATATGTGAGGAGTACATCAGGATATGTGTAATATGTGAGGAGTACATCAGGATATATGTAATATGTGAGGAGTACATCAGGGTATATGTGAGGAGTACATCAGGATATATGTAATATGTGAGGAGTACATCAGGGTATATGTAATATGTGAGGAGTACATCAGGGTATATGTGAGGAGTACATCAGGGTATATGTAATATGTGAGGAGTACATCAGGATATATGTAATATGTGAGGAGTACATCAGGGTATATGTAATATGTGAGGAGTACATCAGGATATATGTAATATGTGAGGAGTACATCAGGGTATATGTAATATGTGAGGAGTACATCAGGATATATGTGAGGAGTACATCAGGATATATGTAATATGTGAGGAGCACATCAGGATATATGTAATATGTGAGGAGTACATCAGGGTATATGTAATATGTGAGGAGTACATCAGGGTATATGTAATATGTGAGGAATACATCAGGATATATGTAATATGTGAGGAGTACATCAGGGTATATGTAATATGTGAGGAGCACATCAGGGTATATGTAATATGTGAGGAGCACATCAGGGTATATGTAATATGTGAGGAGTACATCAGGGTATATGTAATATGTGAGGAGTACATCAGGATATATGTGAGGAGTACATCATGGTATATGTAATATGTGAGGAGCACATCAGGGTATATGTAATATGTGAGGAGTACATCCGGGTATATGTAATATGTGAGGAGTACATCAGGATATATGTAATATGTGAGGAGTACATCAGGATATATGTAATATGTGAGGAGTACATCAGGATATATGTAATATGTGGGGAGTACATCAGGGTATATGTAATATGTGGGGAGTACATCAGGGTATATGTAATATGTGAGGAGTACATCAGGGTATATGTAATATGTGAGGAGTACATCAGGATATATGTAATATGTGAGGAGTACATCAGGATATATGTAATATGTGAGGAGTACATCAGGATATATGTAATATGTGAGGAGTACATCAGGATATATGTAATATGTGAGGAGTACATCAGGATATATGTAATATGTGAGGAGTACATCAGGATATATGTAATATGTGAGGAGTACATCAGGATATATGTAATATGTGAGGAGTACATCAGGATATATGTAATATGTGAGGAGTACATCAGGGTATATGTAATATGTGAGGAGTACATCAGGGTATATGTAATATGTGAGGAGTACATCAGGGTATATGTAATATGTGAGGAGTACATCAGGGTATATGTAATATGTGAGGAGTACATCAGGATATATGTAATATGTGAGGAGTACATCAGGATATATGTAATATGTGAGGAGTACATCAGGGTATATGTAATATGTGAGGAGTACATCAGGGTATATGTAATATGTGAGGAGTACATCAGGGTATATGTAATATGTGAGGAGTACATCAGGGTATATGTAATGTGTGAGGAGTACATCAGGATATATGTGATATGTGAGGAGTACATCAGGGTATATGTAATATGTGAGGAGTACATCAGGGTATATGTAATATGTGAGTAGTACATCAGGGTATATGTAATATGTGAGGAGTACATCAGGGTATATGTGATATGTGGAGTACATCAGGGTATATGTAATATGTGAGGAGTACATCAGGGTATCTGTAATATGTGAGGAGTACATCAGGGTATATGTAATATGTGAGGAGTACATCAGGGTATATGTAATATGTGAGGAGTACATCAGGGTATATGTAATATGTGAGGAGTACATCAGGATATATGTAATATGTGAGGAGTACATCAGGGTATATGTAATATGTGAGGAGTACATCAGGGTATATGTAATATGTGAGGAGTACATCAGGGTATATGTAATATGTGAGGAGTACATCAGGGTATATGTAATATGTGAGGAGTACATCAGGATATATGTAATATGTGAGGAGTACATCAGGGTATATGTAATATGTGAGGAGTACATCAGGATATATGTAATATGTGAGGAGTACATCAGGATATATGTAATATGTGAGGAGTACATCAGGGTATATGTAATATGTGAGGAGTACATCAGGGTATATGTAATATGTGAGGAGTACATCAGGATATATGTAATATGTGAGGAGTACATCAGGGTATATGTAATATGTGAGGAGTACATCAGGATATATGTAATATGTGAGGAGTACATCAGGATATATGTAATATGTGAGGAGTACATCAGGGTGTATGTAATATGTGAGGAGTACATCAGGATATATGTAATATGTGAGGGGTACATCAGGATATATGTAATATGTGAGGAGTACATCAGGATATATGTAATATGTGAGGAGTACATCAGGGTATATGTAATATGTGAGGAGTACATCAGGGTATATGTAATATGTGAGGAGTACATCAGGGTATATGTAATATGTGAGGAGTACATCAGGATATATGTAATATGTGAGGAGTACATCAGGGTATATGTAATATGTGAGGAGTACATCAGGGTATATGTAATCTGTGAGGAGTACATCAGGATATATGTAATATGTGAGGAGTACATCAGGATATATGTAATATGTGAGGAGTACATCAGGATATATGTAATATGTGAGGAGTACATCAGGATATATGTAATGTGTGAGGAGTACATCAGGATATATGTAATGTGTGAGGAGTACATCAGGGTATATGTAATATGTGAGGAGTACATCAGGGTATATGTAATATGTGAGGAGTACATCAGGATATATGTAATATGTGAGGAGTACATCAGGATATATGTAATATGTGAGGAGTACATCAGGGTATATGTAATATGTGAGGAGTACATCAGGATATATGTAATGTGTGAGGAGTACATCAGGATATATGTAATGTGTGAGGAGTACATCAGGGTATATGTAATGTGTGAGGAGTACATCAGGGTATATGTAATGTGTGAGGAGTACATCAGGGTATATGTAACATGTGAGGAGTACATCAGGGTATGTGTAATATGTGAGGAGTACATCAGGGTATATGTAATATGTGAGGAGTACATCAGGATATATGTAATATGTGAGGAGTACATCAGGATATATGTAATATGTGAGGAGTACATCAGGATATATGTAATATGTGAGGAGTACATCAGGGTATATGTAATATGTGAGGAGTACATCAGGGTATATGTAATATGTGAGGAGTACATCAGGGTATATGTAATATGTGAGGAGTACATCAGGATATATGTAATATGTGAGGAGTACATCAGGATATATGTAATATGTGAGGAGTACATCAGGGTATATGTAATATGTGAGGAGTACATCAGGGTATATGTAATATGTGAGGAGTATATCAGGGTATATGTAATCTGTGAGGAGTACATCAGGGTATATGTAATATGTGAGGAGTACATCAGGGTATGTGTAATATGTGAGGAGTACATCAGGATATATGTAATATGTGAGGAGTACATCAGGATATATGTAATATGTGAGGAGTACATCAGGGTATATGTAATATGTGAGGAGTACATCAGGGTATATGTAATATGTGAGGAGTACATCAGGATATATGTAATATGTGAGGAGTACATCAGGATGTATGTAATATGTGAGGAGTACATCAGGATATATGTAATATGTGAGGAGTACATCAGGATATATGTAATATGTGAGGAGTACATCAGGGTATATGTAATATGTGAGGGGTACATCAGGGTATATGTGAGGAGTACATCAGGGTATATGTAATATGTGAGGAGTACATCAGGATATATGTAATATGTGAGGAGTACATCAGGATATATGTAATATGTGAGGAGTACATCAGGATATATGTAATATGTGAGGAGTACATCAGGGTATATGTAATATGTGAGGAGTACATCAGGGTATATGTAATATGTGAGGAGTGCATCAGGGTATATGTAATATGTGAGGAGTACATCAGGGTATATGTAATATGTGAGGAGTACATCAGGATATATGTAATATGTGAGGAGTACATCAGGGTATATGTAATATGTGAGGAGTACATCAGGGTATATGTAATATATGAGGAGTACATCAGGGTATATGTAATATGTGAGGAGTACATCAGGGTATATGTAATATGTGAGGAGTACATCAGGGTATATGTAATATGTGAGGAGTACATCAGGGTATATGTAATATGTGAGGAGTACATCAGGGTATATGTAATATGTGAGGAGTACATCAGGATGTATATGTAATATGTGAGGAGTACATCAGGGTATATGTAATATGTGAGGAGTACATCAGGGTATATGTAATATGTGAGGAGTACATCAGGGTATATGTAATATGTGAGGAGTACATCAGGGTATATGTAATATGTGAGGAGTACATCAGGGTATATGTAATATGTGAGGAGTACATCAGGATGTATATGTAATATGTGAGGAGTACATCAGGGTATATGTAATATGTGAGGAGTACATCAGGATATATGTAATATGTGAGGAGTACATCAGGATATATGTAATATGTGAGGAGTACATCAGGGTATATGTAATATGTGAGGAGTACATCAGGATATATGTAATATGTGAGGAGTACATCAGGATATATGTAATATGTGAGGAGTACATCAGGATATATGTAATATGTGAGGAGTACATCAGGATATATGTAATATGTGAGGAGTACATCAGGGTATATGTAATATGTGAGGGGTACATCAGGATATATGTAATATGTGAGGGGTACATCAGGATATATGTAATATGTGAGGGGTACATCAGGATATATGTAATATGTGAGGAGTACATCAGGATATATGTAATATGTGAGGAGTACATCAGGGTATATGTAATATGTGAGGAGTACATCAGGGTATATGTAATATGTGAGGAGTATATCAGGATATATGTAATATGTGAGGAGTACATCAGGATATGTGTAATATGTGAGGAGTACATCAGGGTATATGTAATATGTGAGGAGTACATCAGGGTATATGTGAGGAGTACATCAGGATATATGTAATATGTGAGGAGTACATCAGGGTATATGTAATATGTGAGGAGTACATCAGGGTATATGTAATATGTGGGGAGTACATCAGGATATATGTAATATGTGAGGAGTACATCAGGGTATATGTAATATGTGAGGAGTACATCAGGATATATGTAACATGTGAGGAGTACATCAGGATATATGTAACATGTGAGGAGTACATCAGGGTATATGTAATATGTGAGGAGAACATCAGGATATATGTAATATGTGAGGAGTACATCAGGATATATGTAATATGTGAGGAGTACATCAGGATGTATGTAATATGTGAGGAGTACATCAGGATATATGTAATATGTGAGGAGTACATCAGGGTATATGTAACATGTGAGGAGTACATCAGGGTATATGTAATATGTGGAGTACATCAGGGTATATGTAATATGTGGGGAGTACATCAGGATATATGTAATATGTGAGGAGTACATCAGGATATATGTAATATGTGAGGAGTGCATCAGGATATGTGTAATATGTGAGGAGTGCATCAGGGTATGTGTAATATGTGAGGAGTACATCAGGGTATGTGTAATATGTGAGGAGTACATCAGGGTATGTGTAATATGTGAGGAGTACATCAGGGTATGTGTAATATGTGAGGAGTACATCAGGGTATATGTAATATGTGAGGAGTACATCAGGGTATATGTAATATGTGAGGAGTACATCAGGGTATGTGTAATATGTGAGGAGTACATCAGGGTATATGTAATATGTGAGGAGTACATCAGGGTATATGTAATATGTGAGGAGTACATCAGGGTATATGTAATATGTGAGGAGTACATCAGGGTATATGTAATATGTGAGGAGTACATCAGGGTATATGTAATATGTGAGGAGCACATCAGGGTATATGTGATATGTGAGGAGCACATCAGGGTATATGTGATATGTGAGGAGCACATCAGGATATATGCGATATGTGAGGAGTACATCAGGGTATATGTAATATGTGAGGAGTGCATCAGGGTATATGCGATATGTGAGGAGTACATCAGGATATATGCGATATGTGAGGAGTACATCAGGATATATGTGATATGTGAGGAGTACATCAGGATATATGTGATATGTGAGGAGTACATCAGGGTATATGTAATATGTGAGGAGTACATCAGGGTATATGTAATATGTGAGGAGTACATCAGGGTATATGTAATATGTGAGGAGTACATCAGGATATATGTAATATGTGAGGAGTACATCAGGATATATGTAATATGTGAGGAGTACATCAGGATATATGTAATATGTGAGGAGTACATCAGGATATATGTAATATGTGAGGAGTACATCAGGATATATGTAATATGTGAGGAGTACATCAGGATATGTAATATGTGAGGAGTACATCAGGGTATATGTAATATGTGAGGACTACATCAGGGTATATGTAATGTGTGAGGAGTACATCAGGATATATGTAATATGTGAGGAGTACATCAGGGTATATGTAATATGTGAGGAGTACATCAGGGTATATGTAATATGTGAGGAGTACATCAGGGTATATGTAATATGTGAGGAGTACATCAGGGTATATGTGATATGTGAGGAGTACATCAGGGTATATGTGATATGTGAGGAGTACATCAGGGTATATGTGATATGTGAGGAGTACATCAGGGTATGTGTAATATGTGAGGAGTACATCAGGGTATGTGTGATATGTGAGGAGTACATCAGGATATATGTAATATGTGAGGAGTACATCAGGATATATGTGAGGAGTACATCAGGATATATGTAATATGTGAGGAGTACATCAGGGTATATGTAATATGTGAGGAGTACATCAGGATATATGTAATATGTGAGGAGCACATCAGGATATATGTAATATGTGAGGAGCACATCAGGATATATGTAATTTGTGAGGAGGACATCAGGGTATATGTAATATGTGAGGAGGACATCAGGGTATATGTAATATGTGAGGAGTACATCAGGGTATATGTAATATGTGAGGAGTACATCAGGGTATATGTAATATGTGAGGAGAACATCAGGATATATGTAATATGTGAGGAGTACATCAGGGTATATGTAATATGTGAGGAGTACATCAGGATATATGTAATATGTGAGGAGTACATCAGGATATATGTAATATGTGAGGGGTACATCAGGATATATGTAATATGTGAGGAGTACATCAGGATATATGTAATATGTGAGGAGTACATCAGGGTATATGTGAGGAGTACATCAGGGTATATGTGTGGAGTACATCAGGATATATGTAATATGTGAGGAGTACATCAGGGTATATGTAATATGTGAGGAGTACATCAGGATATATGTAATATGTGAGGAGTACATCAGGGTATATGTAATATGTGAGGAGTACATCAGGATATATGTAATATGTGAGGAGTACATCAGGATATATGTAATATGTGAGGGGTACATCAGGATATATGTAATATGTGAGGAGTACATCAGGATATATGTAATATGTGAGGAGTACATCAGGGTATATGTAATATGTGAGGAGTACATCAGGGTATATGTGTGGAGTACATCAGGATATATGTAATATGTGAGGAGTACATCAGGGTATATGTAATATGTGAGGAGTACATCAGGATATATGTAATATGTGAGGAGTACATCAGGGTATATGTAATATGTGAGGAGTACATCAGGATATATGTAATATGTGAGGAGTACATCAGGATATATGTAATATGTGAGGGGTACATCAGGATATATGTAATATGTGAGGAGTACATCAGGATATATGTAATATGTGAGGAGTACATCAGGGTATATGTAATATGTGAGGAGTACATCAGGGTATATGTGTGGAGTACATCAGGATATATGTAATATGTGAGGAGTACATCAGGGTATATGTAATATGTGAGGAGTACATCAGGATATATGTAATATGTGAGGAGTACATCAGGGTATATGTAATATGTGAGGAGTACATCAGGGTATATGTAATATGTGAGGAGTACATCAGGGTATATGTAATATGTGAGGAGTACATCAGGATATATGTAATATGTGAGGAGTACATCAGGATATATGTAATATGTGAGGAGTACATCAGGGTATATGTAATATGTGAGGAGTACATCCGGGTATATGTAATATGTGAGGAGTACATCAGGATATATGTAATATGTGAGGAGTACATCAGGGTATATGTAATATGTGAGGGGTACATCAGGATATATGTAATATGTGAGGAGAACATCAGGGTATATGTAATATGTGAGGAGTACATCAGGGTATATGTAATATGTGAGGAGTACATCAGGGTATATGTAATATGTGAGGAGTACATCAGGATATATGTGAGGAGTACATCAGGATATATGTAATATGTGAGGAGTACATCAGGATATGTAATATGTGAGGAGTACATCAGGGTATATGTAATGTGTGAGGAGTACATCAGGGTATATGTAATGTGTGAGGAGTACATCAGGATATATGTAATATGTGAGGAGTACATCAGGGTATATGTAATATGTGAGGAGTACATCAGGGTATATGTAATATGTGAGGAGTACATCAGGGTATATGTAATATGTGAGGAGTACATCAGGGTATATGTGATATGTGAGGAGTACATCAGGGTATATGTGATATGTGAGGAGCACATCAGGATATATGTAATATGTGAGGAGCACATCAGGGTATATGTAATATGTGAGGAGTACATCAGGATATATGTAATATGTGAGGAGTACATCAGGATATATGTAATATGTGAGGAGTACATCAGGGTATATGTAATATGTGAGGAGTACATCAGGGTATATGTAATATGTGAGGAGTACATCAGGGTATATGTAATATGTGAGGAGTACATCAGGGTATATGTAATATGTGAGGAGTACATCAGGGTATATGTAATATGTGAGGAGTACATCAGGATATATGTGAGGAGTACATCAGGATATATGTAATATGTGAGGAGTACATCAGGATATATGTAATATGTGAGGAGTACATCAGGATATATGTAATATGTGAGGAGTACATCAGGGCATATGTAATATGTGAGGAGTACATCAGGGTATATGTAATATGTGAGGAGTACATCAGGGTATATGTGATATGTGAGGAGTACATCAGGGTATATGTGATATGTGAGGAGTACATCAGGGTATATGTGATATGTGAGGAGTACATCAGGGTATACGTGATATGTGAGGAGTACATCAGGGTATACGTGATATGTGAGGAGTACATCAGGGTATACGTAATATGTGAGGAGTACATCAGGGTATACGTAATATGTGAGGAGTACATCAGGATATATGTAATATGTGAGGAGTACATCAGCGTATATGTAATATGTGAGGGGTACATCAGGGTATATGTAATATGTGAGGAGTACATCAGGGTATATGTAATATGTGAGGAGTACATCAGGGTATATGTAATGTGTGAGGAGTACATCAGGATATATGTAATATGTGAGGAGTACATCAGGGTATATGTAATATGTGAGGAGTACATCAGGATATATGTAATATGTGAGGAGTACATCAGGGTATATGTAATATGTGAGGAGTACATCAGGATATATGTAATATGTGAGGAGTACATCAGGATATATGTAATATGTGAGGAGTACATCAGGATATATGTAATATGTGAGGAGTACATCAGGATATATATAATATGTGAGGAGTACATCAGGATATATGAGGAGTACATCAGGGTATATGTAATATGTGAGGAGTACATCAGGATATATGTAATATGTGAGGAGTACATCAGGGTATATGTAATATGTGAGGAGTACATCAGGATATGTGTAATATGTGAGGAGTACATCAGGGTATATGTAATATGTGAGGAGTACATCAGGGTATATGTAATATGTGAGGAGTACATCAGGGTATATGTAATATGTGAGGAGTACATCAGGGTATATGTAATATGTGAGGAGTACATCAGGGTATATGTAATATGTGAGGAGTACATCAGGGTATATGTGTGGAGTACATCAGGATATATGTAATATGTGAGGAGTACATCAGGGTATATGTAATATGTGAGGAGTACATCAGGGTATATGTAATATGTGAGGAGTACATCAGGGTATATGTAATATGTGAGGAGTACATCAGGATATATGTAATATGTGAGGAGTACATCAGGATATATGTAATATGTGAGGAGTACATCAGGATATATGTAATATGTGAGGAGTACATCCGGGTATATGTAATATGTGAGGAGTACATCCGGGTATATGTAATATGTGAGGAGTACATCAGGATATATGTAATATGTGAGGAGTACATCAGGGTATATGTAATATGTGAGGAGTACATCAGGGTATGTGTAATATGTGAGGAGTACATCAGGGTATATGTAATATGTGAGGAGTACATCAGGATATATGTAATATGTGAGGAGTACATCAGGATATATGTAATATGTGAGGAGTACATCAGGGTATATGTAATATGTGAGGAGTACATCAGGGTATATGTAATATGTGAGGAGTACATCAGGGTATATGTAATGTGTGAGGAGTACATCAGGGTATATGTAATATGTGAGGAGTACATCAGGGTATATGTAATATGTGAGGAGTACATCAGGGTATATGTAATATGTGAGGAGTACATCAGGGTATATGTAATATGTGAGGAGTACATCAGGGTATATGTAATATGTGAGGAGTACATCAGGGTATATGTAATATGTGAGGAGTACATCAGGGTATATGTAATAGGTGAGGAGTACATCAGGGTATATGTAATAGGTGAGGAGTACATCAGGATATATGTAATATGTGAGGAGTACATCAGGGTATATGTGAGGAGTACATCAGGGTATATGTAATATGTGAGGAGTACATCAGGGTATATGTAATATGTGAGGAGTACATCAGGGTATATGTAATATGTGAGGAGTACATCAGGGTATATGTAATATGTGAGGAGTACATCAGGATATATGTAATATGTGAGGAGTACATCAGGATATATGAGGAGTACATCAGGGTATATGTAATATGTGAGGAGTACATCAGGATATATGTAATATGTGAGGAGTACATCAGGGTATATGTAATATGTGAGGAGTACATCAGGATATGTGTAATATGTGAGGAGTACATCAGGGTATATGTAATCTGTGTGGAGTACATCAGGGTATATGTAATATGTGAGGAGTACATCAGGGTATATGTAATATGTGAGGAGTACATCAGGGTATATGTGTGGAGTACATCAGGATATATGTAATATGTGAGGAGTACATCAGGGTATATGTAATATGTGAGGAGTACATCAGGATATATGTAATATGTGAGGAGTACATCAGGGTATATGTAATATGTGAGGAGTACATCAGGGTATATGTAATATGTGAGGAGTACATCAGGGTATATGTAATATGTGAGGAGTACATCAGGATATATGTAATATGTGAGGAGTACATCAGGATATATGTAATATGTGAGGAGTACATCAGGATATATGTAATATGTGAGGAGTACATCAGGATATATGTAATATGTGAGGAGTACATCAGGGTATATGTAATATGTGAGGAGAACATCAGGGTATATGTAATATGTGTGGAGTACATCAGGATATATGTAATATGTGTGGAGTACATCAGGGTATATGTAATATGTGAGGAGTACATCAGGGTATATGTAATATGTGAGGAGTACATCAGGGTATATGTAATATGTGAGGAGTACATCAGGATATATGTAATATGTGAGGAGTACATCAGGGTATATGTAATATGTGAGGAGTACATCAGGATATATGTAATATGTGAGGAGTACATCAGGGTATATGTAATATGTGAGGAGTACATCAGGATATATATAATATGTGAGGAGTACATCAGGATATATGTAATATGTGAGGAGTACATCAGGATATATGTAATATGTGAGGAGAACATCAGGGTATATGTAATATGTGAGGGAGTACATCAGGGTATATGTAATATGTGAGGAGTACATCAGGATATATGTAATATGTGAGGAGTACATCAGGATATATGTAATATGTGAGGAGTACATCAGGATATATATAATATGTGAGGAGTACATCAGGATATATGTAATATGTGAGGAGTACATCAGGATATATGTAATATGTGAGGAGTACATCAGGGTATATGTAATATGTGAGGAGTACATCAGGATATATATAATATGTGAGGAGTACATCAGGATATATGTAATATGTGAGGAGTACATCAGGGTATATGTAATATGTGAGGAGTACATCAGGATATATGTGAGGAGTACATCAGGATATATGTAATATGTGAGGAGCACATCAGGATATATGTAATATGTGAGGAGTACATCAGGGTATATGTAATATGTGAGGAGTACATCAGGGTATATGTAATATGTGAGGAATACATCAGGATATATGTAATATGTGAGGAGTACATCAGGGTATATGTAATATGTGAGGAGCACATCAGGGTATATGTAATATGTGAGGAGCACATCAGGGTATATGTAATATGTGAGGAGTACATCAGGGTATATGTAATATGTGAGGAGTACATCAGGATATATGTGAGGAGTACATCAGGGTATATGTAATATGTGAGGAGTACATCAGGGTATATGTAATATGTGAGGAGTACATCAGGGTATATGTAATATGTGAGGAGCACATCAGGGTATATGTAATATGTGAGGAGCACATCAGGGTATATGTAATATGTGAGGAGTACATCAGGGTATATGTAATATGTGAGGAGTACATCAGGGTATATGTAATATGTGAGGAGTACATCAGGGTATATGTAATATGTGAGGAGTACATCAGGGTATATGTAATATGTGAGGAGTACATCAGGGTATATGTAATATGTGAGGAGTACATCAGGATATATGTAATATGTGAGGAGTACATCAGGGTATATGTAATATGTGAGGAGTACATCAGGGGTATATGTAATATGTGAGGAGTACATCAGGGTATATGTAATATGTGAGGAGTACATCAGGGTATATGTAATATGTGAGGAGTACATCAGGGTATATGTAATATGTGAGGAGTACATCAGGATATATGTAATATGTGAGGAGCACATCAGGATATATGTAATATGTGAGGAGCACATCAGGGTATATGTAATATGTGAGGAGCACATCAGGGTATATGTAATATGTGAGGAGTACATCAGGGTATATGTAATATGTGAGGAGTACATCAGGATATATGTGAGGAGTACATCATGGTATATGTAATATGTGAGGAGTACATCAGGATATATGTAATATGTGAGGAGTACATCAGGATATATGTAATATGTGAGGAGTACATCAGGATATATGTGAGGAGTACATCATGGTATATGTAATATGTGAGGAGTACATCAGGATATATGTAATATGTGAGGAGTACATCAGGATATATGTAATATGTGAGGAGTACATCAGGATATATGTAATATGTGGGGAGTACATCAGGGTATATGTAATATGTGGGGAGTACATCAGGGTATATGTAATATGTGAGGAGTACATCAGGGTATATGTAATATGTGAGGAGTACATCAGGATATATGTAATATGTGAGGAGTACATCAGGATATATGTAATATGTGAGGAGTACATCAGGATATATGTAATATGTGAGGAGTACATCAGGATATATGTAATATGTGAGGAGTACATCAGGATATATGTAATATGTGAGGAGTACATCAGGATATATGTAATATGTGAGGAGTACATCAGGATATATGTAATATGTGAGGAGTACATCAGGGTATATGTAATATGTGAGGAGTACATCAGGATATGTGTAATATGTGAGGAGTACATCAGGATATATGTGATATGTGAGGAGTACATCAGGGTATATGTAATATGTGAGGAGTACATCAGGGTATATGTAATATGTGAGGAGTACATCAGGGTATATGTAATATGTGAGGAGTACATCCGGGTATATGTAATATGTGAGGAGTACATCAGGATATATGTAATATGTGAGGAGTACATCAGGATATATGTAATATGTGAGGAGTACATCAGGATATATGTAATATGTGAGGAGTACATCAGGGTATATGTAATATGTGAGGAGTACATCAGGGTATATGTAATATGTGAGGAGTACATCAGGATATATGTAATATGTGAGGAATACATCAGGATACATGTAATATGTGAGGAGTACATCAGGGTATATGTAATATGTGAGGAGTACATCAGGATACATGTAATATGTGAGGAGTACATCAGGGTATATGTAATATGTGAGGAGTACATCAGGGTATATGTAATATGTGAGGAGTACATCAGGGTATATGTAATATGTGAGGAGTACATCAGGGTATATGTAATATGTGAGGAGCACATCAGGATATATGTAATATGTGAGGAGTACATCAGGGTATATGTAATATGTGAGGAGTACATCAGGGTATATGTAATATGTGAGGAGTACATCAGGATATATGTAATATGTGAGGAGTACATCAGGATATATGTAATATGTGAGGAGTACATCAGGGTATATGTAATATGTGAGGAGTACATCAGGGTATATGTAATATGTGCGGAGTACATCAGGGTATATGTAATATGTGAGGAGTACATCAGGGTATATGTAATATGTGAGGAGTACATCAGGGTATATGTAATATGTGAGGGGTACATCAGGGTATATGTAATATGTGAGGAGTACATCAGGATATATGTAATATGTGAGGAGTACATCAGGGTATATGTAATATGTGAGGAGTACATCAGGGTGTATGTAATATGTGAGGAGTACATCAGGATATATGTAATATGTGAGGAGTACATCAGGATATATGTAATATGTGAGGAGTACATCAGGGTATATGTAATATGTGAGGAGCACATCAGGGTATATGTAATATGTGAGGAGTACATGAGGGTATATGTAATATGTGAGGAGTACATCAGGATATATGTAATATGTGAGGAGTACATCAGGATATATGTAATATGTGAGGAGTACATCAGGGTATATGTGAGGAGTACATCAGGATATATGTAATATGTGAGGAGTACATCAGGGTATATGTAATATGTGAGGAGTACATCAGGATATATGTAATATGTGAGGAGTACATCAGGATATATGTAATATGTGAGGAGTTCATCAGGGTATATGTAATATGTGAGGAGTACATCAGGATATATGTAATATGTGAGGAGTACATCAGGGTGTATGTAATATGTGAGGGGTACATCAGGATATATGTAATATGTGAGGAGTACATCAGGGTATATGTAATATGTGAGGAGTACATCAGGGTATATGTAATATGTGAGGAGTATATCAGGGTATATGTAATGTGTGAGGAGTACATCAGGGTGTATGTAATGTGTGAGGAGTACATCAGGGTGTATGTAATATGTGAGGAGTTCATCAGGGTATATGTAATATGTGAGGAGTACATCAGGATGTATGTAATATGTGAGGAGTACATCAGGGTGTATGTAATATGTGAGGGGTACATCAGGGTGTATGTAATATGTGAGGGGTACATCAGGATATATGTAATATGTGAGGAGTACATCAGGGTATATGTAATATGTGAGGAGTACATCAGGATATATGTAATATGTGAGGAGTACATCAGGGTATATGTAATATGTGAGGAGTACATCAGGGTATATGTAATATGTGAGGGGTACATCAGGGTATATGTAATATGTGAGGAGCACATCAGGGTATATGTAATATGTGAGGAGCACATCAGGATATATGTAATATGTGAGGAGTACATCAGGATATATGTAATATGTGAGGAGTACATCAGGGTATATGTGATATGTGAGGAGTACATCAGGGTATATGTAATATGTGAGGAGTACATCAGGGTATATGTAATATGTGAGGAGTACATCAGGGTATATGTAATATGTGAGGAGTACATCAGGGTATATGTAATATGTGAGGGGTACATCAGGGTATATGTGATATGTGAGGAGTACATCAGGGTATATGTAATATGTGAGGAGTACATCAGGGTATATGTAATATGTGAGGAGTACATCAGGGTATATGTAATATGTGAGGAGTACATCAGGGTATATGTAATATGTGAGGAGTACATCAGGGTATATGTAATATGTGAGGAGTACATCAGGGTATATGTAATATGTGAGGAGCACATCAGGATATATGTAATATGTGAGGAGCACATCAGGATATATGTAATATGTGAGGAGTACATCAGGGTATATGTGATATGTGAGGAGTACATCAGGGTATATGTAATATGTGAGGAGTACATCAGGGTATATGTAATATGTGAGGAGTGCATCAGGGTATATGTAATATGTGAGGGGTACATCAGGGTATATGTAATATGTGAGGAGCACATCAGGATATATGTGAGGAGTACATCAGGATATATGTAATATGTGAGGAGTACATCAGGATATATGTAATATGTGAGGAGTACATCAGGATATATGTAATATGTGAGGAGTACATCAGGGTATATGTAATATGTGAGGAGTACATCAGGGTATATGTAATATGAGAGGAGTACATCAGGGTATATGTAATATGTGAGGAGTACATCAGGATATATGTAATATGTGAGGAGTACATCAGGATATATGTAATATGTGAGGAGTACATCAGGATATATGTAATATGTGAGGAGTACATCAGGATATATGTAATATGTGAGGAGTACATCAGGGTATATGTAATATGTGAGGAGTACATCAGGATATGTGTAATATGTGAGGAGTACATCAGGATATATGTGATATGTGAGGAGTACATCAGGGTATATGTAATATGTGAGGAGTACATCAGGGTATATGTAATATGTGAGGAGTACATCCGGGTATATGTAATATGTGAGGAGTACATCAGGATATATGTAATATGTGAGGAGTACATCAGGATATATGTAATATGTGAGGAGTACATCAGGATATATGTAATATGTGGGGAGTACATCAGGGTATATGTAATATGTGGGGAGTACATCAGGGTATATGTAATATGTGAGGAGTACATCAGGGTATATGTAATATGTGAGGAGTACATCAGGATATATGTAATATGTGAGGAGTACATCAGGATATATGTAATATGTGAGGAGTACATCAGGATATATGTAATATGTGAGGAGTACATCAGGATATATGTAATATGTGAGGAGTACATCAGGATATATGTAATATGTGAGGAGTACATCAGGATATATGTAATATGTGAGGAGTACATCAGGATATATGTAATATGTGAGGAGTACATCAGGGTATATGTGAGGAGTACATCAGGATATATGTAATATGTGAGGAGTACATCAGGGTATATGTAATATGTGAGGAGTACATCAGGATATATGTAATATGTGAGGAGTACATCAGGATATATGTAATATGTGAGGAGTACATCAGGGTGTATGTAATATGTGAGGAGTTCATCAGGGTATATGTAATATGTGAGGAGTACATCAGGATATATGTAATATGTGAGGAGTACATCAGGGTATATGTAATATGTGAGGAGTACATCAGGGTATATGTAATATGTGAGGAGTACATCAGGGTATATGTAATATGTGAGGAGCACATCAGGATATATGTAATATGTGAGGAGCACATCAGGATATATGTAATATGTGAGGAGTACATCAGGGTATATGTGATATGTGAGGAGTACATCAGGGTATATGTAATATGTGAGGAGTACATCAGGGTATATGTAATATGTGAGGAGTACATCAGGGTATATGTAATATGTGAGGAGTACATCAGGGTATATGTAATATGTGAGGGGTACATCAGGGTATATGTAATATGTGAGGAGCACATCAGGATATATGTGAGGAGTACATCAGGATATATGTAATATGTGAGGAGTACATCAGGATATATGTAATATGTGAGGAGTACATCAGGATATATGTAATATGTGAGGAGTACATCAGGGTATATGTAATATGTGAGGAGTACATCAGGGTATATGTAATATGTGAGGAGTACATCAGGATATATGTAATATGTGAGGAGTACATCAGGGTATATGTAATATGTGAGGAGTACATCAGGGTATATGTAATATGTGAGGGGTACATCAGGGTATATGTAATATGTGAGGAGTACATCAGGGTATATGTAATATGTGAGGAGCACATCAGGATATATGTAATATGTGAGGAGTACATCAGGATATATGTAATATGTGAGGAGTACATCAGCGTATATGTAATATGTGAGGGGTACATCAGGGTATATGTAATATGTGAGGAGTACATCAGGGTATATGTAATATGTGAGGAGCACATCAGGATATATGTAATATGTGAGGAGTACATCAGGATATATGTAATATGTGAGGAGTACATCAGGGTATATGTAATATGTGAGGGGTACATCAGGGTATATGTAATATGTGAGGAGTACATCAGGGTATATGTAATATGTGAGGAGCACATCAGGATATATGTAATATGTGAGGAGTACATCAGGATATATGTAATATGTGAGGAGTACATCAGGGTATATGTAATATGTGAGGAGTACATCAGGGTATATGTAATATGTGAGGAGTACATCAGGGTATATGTAATATGTGAGGAGTACATCAGGGTATATGTAATATGTGAGGAGTACATCAGGATATATGTAATATGTGAGGAGTACATCAGGGTATATGTAATATGTGAGGAGTACATCAGGGTATATGTAATATGTGAGGAGTACATCAGGATATATGTGAGGAGTACATCAGGATATATGTAATATGTGAGGAGTACATCAGGGTATATGTAATATGTGAGGAGTACATCAGGATATATGTAATATGTGAGGAGTACATCAGGGTATATGTAATATGTGAGGAGTACATCAGGATATATGTAATATGTGAGGAGTACATCAGGATATATGTAATATGTGAGGAGTACATCAGGGTATATGTAATATGTGAGGAGTACATCAGGATATATGTAATATGTGAGGAGTACATCAGGATATATGTAATATGTGAGGAGTACATCAGGATATATGTAATATGTGAGGAGTACATCAGGATATATGTAATATGTGAGGAGTACATCAGGATATATGTAATATGTGAGGAGTACATCAGGGTATATGTAATATGTGAGGGGTACATCAGGATATATGTAATATGTGAGGGGTACATCAGGATATATGTAATATGTGAGGGGTACATCAGGATATATGTAATATGTGAGGAGTACATCAGGATATATGTAATATGTGAGGAGTACATCAGGGTATATGTAATATGTGAGGAGTACATCAGGATATATGTAATATGTGAGGAGTACATCAGGATATGTGTAATATGTGAGGAGTACATCAGGGTATATGTAATATGTGAGGAGTACATCAGGGTATATGTAATATGTGAGGAGTACATCAGGGTATATGTGAGGAGTACATCAGGATATATGTAATATGTGAGGAGTACATCAGGGTATATGTAATATGTGAGGAGTACATCAGGGTATATGTAATATGTGGGGAGTACATCAGGATATATGTAATATGTGAGGAGTACATCAGGGTATATGTAATATGTGAGGAGTACATCAGGATATATGTAACATGTGAGGAGTACATCAGGATATATGTAACATGTGAGGAGTACATCAGGGTATATGTAATATGTGAGGAGAACATCAGGATATATGTAATATGTGAGGAGTACATCAGGATATATGTAATATGTGAGGAGTACATCAGGATGTATGTAATATGTGAGGAGTACATCAGGATATATGTAATATGTGAGGAGTACATCAGGGTATATGTAACATGTGAGGAGTACATCAGGGTATATGTAATATGTGGAGTACATCAGGGTATATGTAATATGTGGGGAGTACATCAGGATATATGTAATATGTGAGGAGTACATCAGGATATATGTAATATGTGAGGAGTGCATCAGGATATGTGTAATATGTGAGGAGTACATCAGGGTATGTGTAATATGTGAGGAGTACATCAGGGTATGTGTAATATGTGAGGAGTACATCAGGGTATGTGTAATATGTGAGGAGTACATCAGGGTATGTGTAATATGTGAGGAGTACATCAGGGTATATGTAATATGTGAGGAGTACATCAGGGTATATGTAATATGTGAGGAGTACATCAGGGTATGTGTAATATGTGAGGAGTACATCAGGGTATATGTAATATGTGAGGAGTACATCAGGGTATATGTAATATGTGAGGAGTACATCAGGGTATATGTAATATGTGAGGAGTACATCAGGGTATATGTAATATGTGAGGAGTACATCAGGGTATATGTAATATGTGAGGAGCACATCAGGGTATATGTGATATGTGAGGAGCACATCAGGGTATATGTGATATGTGAGGAGCACATCAGGATATATGCGATATGTGAGGAGTACATCAGGGTATATGCGATATGTGAGGAGTACATCAGGATATATGCGATATGTGAGGAGTACATCAGGATATATGTGATATGTGAGGAGTACATCAGGATATATGTGATATGTGAGGAGTACATCAGGGTATATGTAATATGTGAGGAGTACATCAGGGTATATGTAATATGTGAGGAGTACATCAGGGTATATGTAATATGTGAGGAGTACATCAGGATATATGTAATATGTGAGGAGTACATCAGGATATATGTAATATGTGAGGAGTACATCAGGATATATGTAATATGTGAGGAGTACATCAGGATATATGTAATATGTGAGGAGTACATCAGGATATATGTAATATGTGAGGAGTACATCAGGATATGTAATATGTGAGGAGTACATCAGGGTATATGTAATATGTGAGGACTACATCAGGGTATATGTAATGTGTGAGGAGTACATCAGGATATATGTAATATGTGAGGAGTACATCAGGGTATATGTAATATGTGAGGAGTACATCAGGGTATATGTAATATGTGAGGAGTACATCAGGGTATATGTAATATGTGAGGAGTACATCAGGGTATATGTGATATGTGAGGAGTACATCAGGGTATATGTGATATGTGAGGAGTACATCAGGGTATATGTGATATGTGAGGAGTACATCAGGGTATGTGTAATATGTGAGGAGTACATCAGGGTATGTGTGATATGTGAGGAGTACATCAGGATATATGTAATATGTGAGGAGTACATCAGGATATATGTGAGGAGTACATCAGGATATATGTAATATGTGAGGAGTACATCAGGGTATATGTAATATGTGAGGAGTACATCAGGATATATGTAATATGTGAGGAGCACATCAGGATATATGTAATATGTGAGGAGCACATCAGGATATATGTAATTTGTGAGGAGGACATCAGGGTATATGTAATATGTGAGGAGGACATCAGGGTATATGTAATATGTGAGGAGGACATCAGGGTATATGTAATATGTGAGGAGTACATCAGGGTATATGTAATATGTGAGGAGAACATCAGGATATATGTAATATGTGAGGAGTACATCAGGGTATATGTAATATGTGAGGAGTACATCAGGATATATGTAATATGTGAGGAGTACATCAGGATATATGTAATATGTGAGGGGTACATCAGGATATATGTAATATGTGAGGAGTACATCAGGATATATGTAATATGTGAGGAGTACATCAGGGTATATGTGAGGAGTACATCAGGGTATATGTGTGGAGTACATCAGGATATATGTAATATGTGAGGAGTACATCAGGGTATATGTAATATGTGAGGAGTACATCAGGATATATGTAATATGTGAGGAGTACATCAGGGTATATGTAATATGTGAGGAGTACATCAGGATATATGTAATATGTGAGGAGTACATCAGGATATATGTAATATGTGAGGGGTACATCAGGATATATGTAATATGTGAGGAGTACATCAGGATATATGTAATATGTGAGGAGTACATCAGGGTATATGTAATATGTGAGGAGTACATCAGGGTATATGTGTGGAGTACATCAGGATATATGTAATATGTGAGGAGTACATCAGGGTATATGTAATATGTGAGGAGTACATCAGGATATATGTAATATGTGAGGAGTACATCAGGGTATATGTAATATGTGAGGAGTACATCAGGATATATGTAATATGTGAGGAGTACATCAGGATATATGTAATATGTGAGGGGTACATCAGGATATATGTAATATGTGAGGAGTACATCAGGATATATGTAATATGTGAGGAGTACATCAGGGTATATGTGTGGAGTACATCAGGATATATGTAATATGTGAGGAGTACATCAGGGTATATGTAATATGTGAGGAGTACATCAGGATATATGTAATATGTGAGGAGTACATCAGGGTATATGTGATATGTGAGGAGTACATCAGGGTATATGTGATATGTGAGGAGTACATCAGGGTATACGTGATATGTGAGGAGTACATCAGGGTATACGTGATATGTGAGGAGTACATCAGGGTATACGTAATATGTGAGGAGTACATCAGGGTATACGTAATATGTGAGGAGTACATCAGGATATATGTAATATGTGAGGAGTACATCAGCGTATATGTAATATGTGAGGGGTACATCAGGGTATATGTAATATGTGAGGAGTACATCAGGGTATATGTAATATGTGAGGAGTACATCAGGGTATATGTAATGTGTGAGGAGTACATCAGGATATATGTAATATGTGAGGAGTACATCAGGGTATATGTAATATGTGAGGAGTACATCAGGATATATGTAATATGTGAGGAGTACATCAGGGTATATGTAATATGTGAGGAGTACATCAGGATATATGTAATATGTGAGGAGTACATCAGGATATATGTAATATGTGAGGAGTACATCAGGATATATGTAATATGTGAGGAGTACATCAGGATATATATAATATGTGAGGAGTACATCAGGATATATGAGGAGTACATCAGGGTATATGTAATATGTGAGGAGTACATCAGGATATATGTAATATGTGAGGAGTACATCAGGGTATATGTAATATGTGAGGAGTACATCAGGATATGTGTAATATGTGAGGAGTACATCAGGGTATATGTGATATGTGAGGAGTACATCAGGGTATATGTAATATGTGAGGAGTACATCAGGGTATATGTGTGGAGTACATCAGGATATATGTAATATGTGAGGAGTACATCAGGGTATATGTAATATGTGAGGAGTACATCAGGGTATATGTAATATGTGAGGAGTACATCAGGATATATGTAATATGTGAGGAGTACATCAGGATATATGTAATATGTGAGGAGTACATCAGGATATATGTAATATGTGAGGAGTACATCCGGGTATATGTAATATGTGAGGAGTACATCCGGGTATATGTAATATGTGAGGAGTACATCAGGATATATGTAATATGTGAGGAGTACATCAGGGTATATGTAATATGTGAGGAGTACATCAGGGTATGTGTAATATGTGAGGAGTACATCAGGGTATATGTAATATGTGAGGAGTACATCAGGATATATGTAATATGTGAGGAGTACATCAGGATATATGTAATATGTGAGGAGTACATCAGGGTATATGTAATATGTGAGGAGTACATCAGGGTATATGTAATATGTGAGGAGTACATCAGGGTATATGTAATGTGTGAGGAGTACATCAGGGTATATGTAATATGTGAGGAGTACATCAGGGTATATGTAATATGTGAGGAGTACATCAGGGTATATGTAATATGTGAGGAGTACATCAGGGTATATGTAATATGTGAGGAGTACATCAGGGTATATGTAATATGTGAGGAGTACATCAGGGTATATGTAATATGTGAGGAGTACATCAGGGTATATGTAATAGGTGAGGAGTACATCAGGGTATATGTAATAGGTGAGGAGTACATCAGGATATATGTAATATGTGAGGAGTACATCAGGGTATATGTGAGGAGTACATCAGGGTATATGTAATATGTGAGGAGTACATCAGGGTATATGTAATATGTGAGGAGTACATCAGGGTATATGTAATATGTGAGGAGTACATCAGGGTATATGTAATATGTGAGGAGTACATCAGGATATATGTAATATGTGAGGAGTACATCAGGATATATGAGGAGTACATCAGGGTATATGTAATATGTGAGGAGTACATCAGGATATATGTAATATGTGAGGAGTACATCAGGGTATATGTAATATGTGAGGAGTACATCAGGATATGTGTAATATGTGAGGAGTACATCAGGGTATATGTAATCTGTGTGGAGTACATCAGGGTATATGTAATATGTGAGGAGTACATCAGGGTATATGTAATATGTGAGGAGTACATCAGGGTATATGTGTGGAGTACATCAGGATATATGTAATATGTGAGGAGTACATCAGGGTATATGTAATATGTGAGGAGTACATCAGGATATATGTAATATGTGAGGAGTACATCAGGGTATATGTAATATGTGAGGAGTACATCAGGGTATATGTAATATGTGAGGAGTACATCAGGGTATATGTAATATGTGAGGAGTACATCAGGATATATGTAATATGTGAGGAGTACATCAGGATATATGTAATATGTGAGGAGTACATCAGGATATATGTAATATGTGAGGAGTACATCAGGATATATGTAATATGTGAGGAGTACATCAGGGTATATGTAATATGTGAGGAGAACATCAGGGTATATGTAATATGTGAGGAGTACATCAGGATATATGTAATATGTGTGGAGTACATCAGGGTATATGTAATATGTGAGGAGTACATCAGGGTATATGTAATATGTGAGGAGTACATCAGGGTATATGTAATATGTGAGGAGTACATCAGGATATATGTAATATGTGAGGAGTACATCAGGGTATATGTAATATGTGAGGAGTACATCAGGATATATGTAATATGTGAGGAGTACATCAGGGTATATGTAATATGTGAGGAGTACATCAGGATATATATAATATGTGAGGAGTACATCAGGATATATGTAATATGTGAGGAGTACATCAGGATATATGTAATATGTGAGGAGAACATCAGGGTATATGTAATATGTGAGGAGTACATCAGGGTATATGTAATATGTGAGGAGTACATCAGGGTATATGTAATATGTGAGGAGTACATCAGGATATATATAATATGTGAGGAGTACATCAGGATATATGTAATATGTGAGGAGTACATCAGGGTATATGTAATATGTGAGGAGTACATCAGGATATATGTGAGGAGTACATCAGGATATATGTAATATGTGAGGAGCACATCAGGATATATGTAATATGTGAGGAGTACATCAGGGTATATGTAATATGTGAGGAGTACATCAGGGTATATGTAATATGTGAGGAATACATCAGGATATATGTAATATGTGAGGAGTACATCAGGGTATATGTAATATGTGAGGAGCACATCAGGGTATATGTAATATGTGAGGAGCACATCAGGGTATATGTAATATGTGAGGAGTACATCAGGGTATATGTAATATGTGAGGAGTACATCAGGATATATGTGAGGAGTACATCAGGGTATATGTAATATGTGAGGAGTACATCAGGGTATATGTAATATGTGAGGAGTACATCAGGGTATATGTAATATGTGAGGAGCACATCAGGGTATATGTAATATGTGAGGAGCACATCAGGGTATATGTAATATGTGAGGAGCACATCAGGGTATATGTAATATGTGAGGAGTACATCAGGGTATATGTAATATGTGAGGAGTACATCAGGGTATATGTAATATGTGAGGAGTACATCAGGGTATATGTAATATGTGAGGAGTACATCAGGGTATATGTAATATGTGAGGAGTACATCAGGGTATATGTAATATGTGAGGAGTACATCAGGATATATGTAATATGTGAGGAGTACATCAGGGTATATGTAATATGTGAGGAGTACATCAGGGGTATATGTAATATGTGAGGAGTACATCAGGGTATATGTAATATGTGAGGAGTACATCAGGGTATATGTAATATGTGAGGAGTACATCAGGGTATATGTAATATGTGAGGAGTACATCAGGATATATGTAATATGTGAGGAGCACATCAGGATATATGTAATATGTGAGGAGCACATCAGGGTATATGTAATATGTGAGGAGCACATCAGGGTATATGTAATATGTGAGGAGTACATCAGGGTATATGTAATATGTGAGGAGTACATCAGGATATATGTGAGGAGTACATCATGGTATATGTAATATGTGAGGAGTACATCAGGATATATGTAATATGTGAGGAGTACATCAGGATATATGTAATATGTGAGGAGTACATCAGGATATATGTGAGGAGTACATCATGGTATATGTAATATGTGAGGAGTACATCAGGATATATGTAATATGTGAGGAGTACATCAGGATATATGTAATATGTGAGGAGTACATCAGGATATATGTAATATGTGGGGAGTACATCAGGGTATATGTAATATGTGGGGAGTACATCAGGGTATATGTAATATGTGAGGAGTACATCAGGGTATATGTAATATGTGAGGAGTACATCAGGATATATGTAATATGTGAGGAGTACATCAGGATATATGTAATATGTGAGGAGTACATCAGGATATATGTAATATGTGAGGAGTACATCAGGATATATGTAATATGTGAGGAGTACATCAGGATATATGTAATATGTGAGGAGTACATCAGGATATATGTAATATGTGAGGAGTACATCAGGATATATGTAATATGTGAGGAGTACATCAGGATATATGTAATATGTGAGGAGTACATCAGGGTATATGTAATATGTGAGGAGTACATCAGGATATGTGTAATATGTGAGGAGTACATCAGGATATATGTGATATGTGAGGAGTACATCAGGGTATATGTAATATGTGAGGAGTACATCAGGGTATATGTAATATGTGAGGAGTACATCCGGGTATATGTAATATGTGAGGAGTACATCCGGGTATATGTAATATGTGAGGAGTACATCAGGATATATGTAATATGTGAGGAGTACATCAGGATATATGTAATATGTGAGGAGTACATCAGGATATATGTAATATGTGAGGAGTACATCAGGGTATATGTAATATGTGAGGAGTACATCAGGGTATATGTAATATGTGAGGAGTACATCAGGATATATGTAATATGTGAGGAATACATCAGGATATATGTAATATGTGAGGAGTACATCAGGGTATATGTAATATGTGAGGAGTACATCAGGATACATGTAATATGTGAGGAGTACATCAGGGTATATGTAATATGTGAGGAGTACATCAGGGTATATGTAATATGTGAGGAGTACATCAGGATATATGTAATATGTGAGGAGTACATCAGGGTATATGTAATATGTGAGGAGTACATCAGGATATATGTAATATGTGAGGAGTACATCAGGATATATGTAATATGTGAGGAGTACATCAGGGTGTATGTAATATGTGAGGAGTTCATCAGGGTATATGTAATATGTGAGGAGTACATCAGGATATATATAATATGTGAGGAGTACATCAGGGTGTATGTAATATGTGAGGGGTACATCAGGATATATGTAATATGTGAGGAGTACATCAGGGTATATGTAATATGTGAGGAGTACATCAGGATATATGTAATATGTGAGGAGTACATCAGGGTATATGTAATATGTGAGGAGTACATCAGGGTATATGTAATATGTGAGGGGTACATCAGGGTATATGTAATATGTGAGGAGTACATCAGGGTATATGTAATATGTGAGGAGCACATCAGGATATATGTAATATGTGAGGAGTACATCAGGATATATGTAATATGTGAGGAGTACATCAGGGTATATGTGATATGTGAGGAGTACATCAGGGTATATGTAATATGTGAGGAGTACATCAGGGTATATGTAATATGTGAGGAGTACATCAGGGTATATGTAATATGTGAGGAGTACATCAGGGTATATGATATGTGAGGGGTACATCAGGGTATATGTGATATGTGAGGAGTACATCAGGGTATATGTAATATGTGAGGAGTACATCAGGGTATATGTAATATGTGAGGAGTACATCAGGGTATATGTAATATGTGAGGAGTACATCAGGGTATATGTAATATGTGAGGAGTACATCAGGGTATATGTAATATGTGAGGAGTACATCAGGGTATATGTAATATGTGAGGAGCACATCAGGATATATGTAATATGTGAGGAGCACATCAGGATATATGTAATATGTGAGGAGTACATCAGGGTATATGTGATATGTGAGGAGTACATCAGGGTATATGTAATATGTGAGGAGTACATCAGGGTATATGTAATATGTGAGGAGTACATCAGGGTATATGTAATATGTGAGGAGTACATCAGGGTATATGTAATATGTGAGGGGTACATCAGGGTATATGTAATATGTGAGGAGCACATCAGGATATATGTGAGGAGTACATCAGGATATATGTAATATGTGAGGAGTACATCAGGATATATGTAATATGTGAGGAGTACATCAGGGTATATGTAATATGTGAGGAGTACATCAGGGTATATGTAATATGAGAGGAGTACATCAGGGTATATGTAATATGTGAGGAGTACATCAGGATATATGTAATATGTGAGGAGTACATCAGGGTATATGTAATATGTGAGGAGTACATCATGGTATATGTAATATGTGAGGGGTACATCAGGGTATATGTAATATGTGAGGAGTACATCAGGGTATATGTAATATGTGAGGAGCACATCAGGATATATGTAATATGTGAGGAGTACATCAGGATATATGTAATATGTGAGGAGTACATCAGCGTATATGTAATATGTGAGGGGTACATCAGGGTATATGTAATATGTGAGGAGTACATCAGGGTATATGTAATATGTGAGGAGCACATCAGGATATATGTAATATGTGAGGAGTACATCAGGATATATGTAATATGTGAGGAGTACATCAGGGTATATGTAATATGTGAGGGGTACATCAGGGTATATGTAATATGTGAGGAGTACATCAGGGTATATGTAATATGTGAGGAGCACATCAGGATATATGTAATATGTGAGGAGTACATCAGGATATATGTAATATGTGAGGAGTACATCAGGATATATGTGAGGAGTACATCAGGATATATGTAATATGTGAGGAGTACATCAGGGTATATGTAATATGTGAGGAGTACATCAGGATATATGTAATATGTGAGGAGTACATCAGGATATATGTGAGGAGTACATCAGGATATATGTAATATGTGAGGAGTACATCAGGGTATATGTAATATGTGAGGAGTACATCAGGATATATGTGAGGAGTACATCAGGATATATGTAATATGTGAGGAGTACATCAGGGTATATGTAATATGTGAGGAGTACATCAGGATATATGTAATATGTGAGGAGTACATCAGGGTATATGTAATATGTGAGGAGTACATCAGGATATATGTAATATGTGAGGAGTACATCAGGAGATATGTAATATGTGAGGAGTACATCAGGGTATATGTAATATGTGAGGAGTACATCAGGGTATATGTAATATGTGAGGAGTACATCAGGGTATATGTAATATGTGAGGAGCACATCAGGATATATGTAATATGTGAGGAGTACATCAGGATATATGTAATATGTGAGGAGTACATCAGGGTATATGTAATATGTGAGGAGTACATCAGGGTATATGTAATATGTGAGGAGTACATCAGGGTATATGTAATATGTGAGGAGTACATCAGGATATATGTAATATGTGAGGAGTACATCAGGGTATATGTAATATGTGAGGAGTACATCAGGGTATATGTAATATGTGAGGAGTACATCAGGATATATGTGAGGAGTACATCAGGATATATGTAATATGTGAGGAGTACATCAGGGTATATGTAATATGTGAGGAGTACATCAGGGTATATGTAATATGTGAGGAGTACATCAGGATATATGTAATATGTGAGGAGTACATCAGGAGATATGTAATATGTGAGGAGTACATCAGGGTATATGTAATATGTGAGGAGTACATCAGGGTATATGTAATATGTGAGGAGCACATCAGGGTATATGTAATATGTGAGGAGTACATCAGGGTATATGTAATATGTGAGGAGTACATCAGGATATATGTGAGGAGTACATCAGGATATATGTAATATGTGAGGAGTACATCAGGGTATATGTAATATGTGAGGAGTACATCAGGGTATATGTAATATGTGAGGAGTACATCAGGATATATGTAATATGTGAGGAGTACATCAGGAGATATGTAATATGTGAGGAGTACATCAGGGTATATGTAATATGTGAGGAGCACATCAGGGTATATGTAATATGTGAGGAGCACATCAGGGTATATGTAATATGTGAGGAGTACATCAGGGTATATGTAATATGTGAGGAGTACATCAGGATATATGTAATATGTGAGGAGTACATCAGGGTATATGTGATATGTGAGGAGTACATCAGGGTATATGTAATATGTGAGGAGTACATCAGGGTATATGTAATATGTGAGGAGTACATCAGGATATATGTAATATGTGAGGAGTACATCAGGATATATGTAATATGTGAGGACTACATCAGGATATATGTAATATGTGAGGAGTACATCAGGATATATGTAATATGTGAGGAGTACATCAGGATATATGTAATATGTGAGGACTACATCAGGATATATGTAATATGTGAGGAGTACATCAGGGTATATGTGAGGAGTACATCAGGGTATATGTAATATGTGAGGAGTACATCAGGATATATGTGATATGTGAGGAGTACATCAGGATATATGTGATATGTGAGGAGTACATCAGGATATATGTAATATGTGAGGGGTACATCAGGATATATGTAATATGTGAGGAGTACATCAGGGTATATGTAATATGTGAGGAGTACATCAGGATATATGTAATATGTGAGGAGTACATCAGGATATATGTAATATGTGAGGAGTACATCAGGGTATATGTAATATGTGAGGGGTACATCAGGATATATGTAATATGTGAGGAGTACATCAGGGTATATGTAATATGTGAGGAGTACATCAGGATATATGTAATATGTGAGGAGTACATCAGGATATATGTAATATGTGAGGAGTACATCAGGGTATATGTGAGGAGTACATCAGGGTATATGTAATATGTGAGGAGTACATCAGGGTATATGTAATATGTGAGGAGTACATCAGGGTATATGTAATATGTGAGGAGTACATCAGGGTATATGTAATATGTGAGGAGTACATCAGGATATATGTAATATGTGAGGAGTACATCAGGATATATGTAATATGTGAGGAGTACATCAGGGTATATGTAATATGTGAGGAGTACATCAGGATATATGTAATATGTGAGGAGTACATCAGGGTATATGTAATATGTGAGGAGTACATCAGGAGATATGTAATATGTGAGGAGTACATCAGGATATATGTAATATGTGAGGAGTACATCAGGGTATATGTAATATGTGAGGAGTACATCAGGATATATGTGAGGAGTACATCAGGATATATGTAATATGTGAGGAGTACATCAGGATATATGTAATATGTGAGGAGTACATCAGGGTATATGTAATATGTGAGGAGTACATCAGGGTATATATAATATGTGAGGAGTACATCAGGATATATGTAATATGTGAGGAGTACATCAGGATATATGTAATATGTGAGGAGTACATCAGGGTATATGTAATATGTGAGGAGTACATCAGGGTATATGTAATATGTGAGGAGTACATCAGGATATATGTAATATGTGAGGAGTACATCAGGGTATATGTAATATGTGAGGAGTACATCAGGATATATGTAATATGTGAGGAGTACATCAGGATATATGTAATATGTGAGGAGTACATCAGGATATATGTAATATGTGAGGAGTACATCAGGGTATATGTAATATGTGAGGAGTACATCAGGATATATGTAATATGTGAGGAGTACATCAGGGTATATGTAATATGTGAGGAGTACATCAGGAGATATGTAATATGTGAGGAGTACATCAGGGTATATGTAATATGTGAGGAGTACATCAGGGTGTATGTAATATGTGAGGAGTACATCAGGATGTATGTAATATGTGAGGAGTACATCAGGGTGTATGTAATATGTGAGGAGTACATCAGGAGATATGTAATATGTGAGGAGTACATCAGGATATATGTAATATGTGAGGAGTACATCAGTGTATATGTAATATGTGAGGAATACATCAGGGTATATGTAATATGTGAGGAGTACATCAGGATATATGTAATATGTGAGGAGTACATCAGGGTATATGTAATATGTGAGGAGTACATCAGGGTATATGTAATATGTGAGGAGTACATCAGGATATATGTAATATGTGAGGAGTACATCAGGATATATGTAATATGTGAGGAGTACATCAGGATATATGTAATATGTGAGGAGTACATCAGGGTATATGTAATATGTGAGGAGTACATCAGGATATATGTAATATGTGAGGAGCACATCAGGATATATGTAATATGTGAGGAGTACATCAGGGTATATGTAATGTGTGAGGAGTACATCAGGGTATATGTAATATATGAGGAGTACATCAGGATATATGTAATATGTGAGGAGCACATCAGGGTATATGTAATATGTGAGGAGTACATCAGGGTATATGTAATATGTGAGGAGTACATCAGGGTATATGTAATATGTGAGGAGTACATCAGGATATATGTAATATGTGAGGAGTACATCAGGATATATGTAATATGTGAGGAGTACATCAGGATATATGTAATATGTGAGGAGTACATCAGGATATGTGTAATATGTGAGGAGTACATCAGGATATATGTAATATGTGAGGAGTACATCAGGGTATATGTAATGTGTGAGGAGTACATCAGGATATATGTAATATGTGAGGAGTACATCAGGATATATGTAATATGTGACGAGTACATCAGGATATATGTAATATGTGAGGAGTACATCAGGATATATGTAATATGTGAGGAGTACATCAGGATATATGTAATATGTGAGGAGTACATCAGGATATATGTAATATGTGAGGAGTACATCAGGATATATGTAATATGTGAGGAGTACATCAGGGTATATGTAATATGTGAGGAGTACATCAGGATATATGTAATATGTGAGGAGTACATCAGGATATATGTAATATGTGAGGAGTACATCAGGATATATGTAATATGTGAGGAGTACATCAGGGTATATGTAATATGTGAGGAGTACATCAGGGTATATGTAATATGTGAGGAGTACATCAGGATATATGTAATATGTGAGGAGTACATCAGGATATATGTGAGGAGTACATCAGGATATATGTAATATGTGAGGAGTACATCAGGATATGTGTAATATGTGAGGAGTACATCAGGATATATGTAATATGTGAGGAGCACATCAGGATATATGTAATATGTGACGAGTACATCAGGATATATGTAATATGTGAGGAGTACATCAGGGTATATGTAATATGTGAGGAGTACATCAGGATATATGTAATATGTGAGGAGCACATCAGGATATATGTAATATGTGACGAGTACATCAGGATATATGTAATATGTGAGGAGTACATCAGGGTATATGTAATATGTGAGGAGTACATCAGGATATGTGTAATATGTGAGGAGTACATCAGGGTATATGTAATATGTGAGGAGTACATCAGGGTATATGTAATATGTGAGGAGTACATCAGGATATATGTAATATGTGAGGAGTACATCAGGGTATATGTAATATGTGAGGAGTACATCAGGATATATGTAATATGTGAGGAGTACATCAGGGTATATGTAATATGTGAGGAGTACATCAGGATATATGTAATATGTGAGGAGTACATCAGGGTATATGTAATATGTGAGGAGCACATCAGGATATATGTAATATGTGAGGAGTACATCAGGGTATATGTAATATGTGAGGAGTACATCAGGATATATGTAATATGTGAGGAGTACATCAGGATATATGTAATATGTGAGGAGTACATCAGGATACATGTAATATGTGAGGAATACATCAGGATATATGTGAGGAGTACATCAGGGTATATGTAATATGTGAGGAGTACATCAGGATATATGTAATATGTGAGGAGTACATCAGGATATATGTAATATGTGAGGAGTACATCAGGATATATGTAATATGTGAGGACTACATCAGGGTATATGTAATATGTGAGGAGTACATCAGGATATATGTAATATGTGAGGAGTACATCAGGGTATATGTGAGGAGTACATCAGGGTATATGTAATATGTGAGGAGTACATCAGGATATATGTAATATGTGAGGAGTACATCAGGATATATGTAATATGTGAGGAGCACATCAGGATATATGTAATATGTGAGGAGTACATCAGGATATATGTAATATGTGAGGAGTACATCAGGATATATGTAATATGTGACGAGTACATCAGGGTATATGTAATATGTGAGGAGTACATAAGGGTATATGTAATGTGTGAGGAGTACATAAGGGTATATGTAATGTGTGAGGAGTACATCAGGGTATATGTAATATGTGAGGAGTACATCAGGGTATATGTAATATGTGAGGAGTACATCAGGATATATGTAATATGTGAGGAGTACATCAGGATATATGTAATATGTGAGGAGTACATCAGGATATATGTAATATGTGAGGACTACATCAGGGTATATGTAATATGTGAGGAGTACATCAGGATATATGTAATATGTGAGGAGTACATCAGGGTATATGTGAGGAGTACATCAGGGTATATGTAATATGTGAGGAGTACATCAGGATATATGTGAGGAGTACATCAGGGTATATGTAATATGTGAGGAGTACATCAGGATATATGTAATATGTGAGGAGTACATCAGGATATATGTAATATGTGAGGAGTACATCAGGATATATGTAATATGTGAGGACTACATCAGGGTATATGTAATATGTGAGGAGTACATCAGGATATATGTAATATGTGAGGAGTACATCAGGGTATATGTAATATGTGAGGAGTACATCAGGATATATGTAATATGTGAGGAGTACATCAGGGTATATGTAATATGTGAGGAGTACATCAGGGTATATGTAATATGTGAGGAGTACATCAGGGTATATGTAATATGTGAGGAGTACATCAGGATATATGTAATATGTGAGGAGTACATCAGGGTATATGTAATATGTGAGGAGTACATCAGGATATATGTAACATGTGAGGAGTACATCAGGGTATATGTAATATGTGAGGAGTACATCAGGGTATATGTAATATGTGAGGAGTACATCAGGGTATATGTAATATGTGAGGAGTACATCAGGATATATGTAATATGTGAGGAGTACATCAGGGTATATGTAATATGTGAGGAGTACATCAGGGTATATGTAATATGTGAGGAGTACATCAGGATATATGTAATATGTGAGGAGTACATCAGGATATATGTAATATGTGAGGAGTACATCAGGATATATGTAATATGTGAGGAGTACATCAGGATATATGTAATATGTGAGGAGCACATCAGGATATATGTAATATGTGAGGAGTACATCAGGATATATGTAATATGTGAGGAGTACATCAGGATATATGTAATATGTGACGAGTACATCAGGGTATATGTAATATGTGAGGAGTACATAAGGGTATATGTAATGTGTGAGGAGTACATAAGGGTATATGTAATGTGTGAGGAGTACATCAGGGTATATGTAATGTGTGAGGAGTACATCAGGGTATATGTAATATGTGAGGAGTACATCAGGGTATATGTAATATGTGAGGAGTACATCAGGATATATGTGATATGTGAGGAGTACATCAGGGTATATGTAATATGTGAGGAGTACATCAGGGTATATGTAATATGTGAGGAGTACATCAGGGTATATGTAATATGTGAGGAGTACATCAGGATATATGTAATATGTGAGGAGTACATCAGGGTATATGTAATATGTGAGGAGTACATCAGGATATATGTAATATGTGAGGAGTACATCAGGATATATGTAATATGTGAGGAGTACATCAGGATATATGTAATATGTGAGGAGTACATCAGGATATATGTAATATGTGAGGAGTACATCAGGGTATATGTAATATGTGAGGGGTACATCAGGATATATGTAATGTGTGAGGAGTACATCAGGATATATGTAATATGTGAGGAGTACATCAGGGTATATGTAATATGTGAGGAGTACATCAGGATATATGTAATATGTGAGGAGTACATCAGGATATATGTAATATGTGAGGAGTACATCAGGGTATATGTAATATGTGAGCAGTACATCAGGATATATGTAATATGTGGAGTACATCAGGGTATATGTAATATGTGAGGAGTACATCAGGGTATATGTAATATGTGGAGTACATCAGGATATATGTAATATGTGAGGAGTACATCAGGGTATATGTAATATGTGAGGTGTACATCAGGGTATATGTAATATGTGAGGAGTACATCAGGGTATATGTAATATGTGAGGAGTACATCAGGGTATATGTAATATGTGAGGAGTACATCAGGATATATGTAATATGTGAGGAGTACATCAGGGTATATGTAATATGTGAGGAGTACATCAGGGTATATGTAATATGTGAGGAATACATCAGGGTATATGTAATATGTGAGGAGTACATCAGGGTATATGTAATATGTGAGGAGTACATCAGGGTATATGTAATATGTGAGGAGTACATCAGGGTATATGTAATATGTGAGGAGTACATCAGGATATATGTAATATGTGAGGAGTACATCAGGATATATGTAATATGTGAGGAGTACATCGGGGTATATGTAATGTGTGAGGAGTACATCGGGGTATATGTAATGTGTGAGGAGTACATCAGGATATATGTAATATGTGAGGAGTACATCAGGATATATGTAATATGTGAGGAGTACATCAGGGTATATGTAATATGTGAGGAGTACATCAGGATATATGTAATATGTGAGGAGTACATCAGGATATATGTAATATGTGAGGAGTACATCAGGATATATGTAATATGTGAGGAGTACATCAGGGTATATGTAATATGTGAGGAGTACATCAGGATATATGTAATATGTGAGGAGTACATCAGGGTATATGTGATATGTGAGGAGTACATCAGGATATATGTAACATGTGAGGAGTACATCAGGGTATGTGTAATATGTGAGGAGTACATCAGGATATATGTAATATGTGAGGAGTACATCAGGGTATATGTAATATGTGAGGAGTACATCAGGATATATGTAATATGTGAGGAGTACATCAGGGTATATGTAATATGTGAGGAGTACATCAGGATATATGTAATATGTGAGGAGTACATCAGGGTATATGTAATATGTGAGGAGCACATCAGGGTATATGTAATATGTGAGGAGTACATCAGGGTATATGTAATATGTGAGGAGTACATCAGGATATATGTAATATGTGAGGAGTACATCAGGATATATGTAATATGTGAGGAGTACATCAGGGTATATGTAATATGTGAGGAGTACATCAGGGTATATGTAATATGTGAGGGGTACATCAGGGTATATGTAATATGTGAGGAGTACATCAGGGTATATGTAATATGTGAGGAGCACATCAGGATATATGTAATATGTGAGGAGTACATCAGGATATATGTAATATGTGAGGAGTACATCAGGATATATGTAATATGTGAGGAGTACATCAGGATATATGTAATATGTGAGGAGTACATCAGGGTATATGTAATATGTGAGGAGTACATCAGGGTATATGTAATATGTGAGGAGTACATCAGGGTATATGTAATAGGTGAGGAGTACATCAGGGTATATGTAATAGGTGAGGAGTACATCAGGATATATGTAATATGTGAGGAGTACATCAGGGTATATGTGAGGAGTACATCAGGGTATATGTAATATGTGAGGAGTACATCAGGGTATATGTAATATGTGAGGAGTACATCAGGGTATATGTAATATGTGAGGAGTACATCAGGGTATATGTAATATGTGAGGAGTACATCAGGGTATATGTAATATGTGAGGAGCACATCAGGGTATATGTAATATGTGAGGAGTACATCAGGGTATATGTAATATGTGAGGAGTACATCAGGATATATGTAATATGTGAGGAGTACATCAGGATATATGTAATATGTGAGGAGTACATCAGGATATATGTAATATGTGAGGAGTACATCAGGGTATATGTAATATGTGAGGAGTACATCAGGATATATGTAATATGTGAGGAGTACATCAGGGTATATGTGATATGTGAGGAGTACATCAGGATATATGTAACATGTGAGGAGTACATCAGGGTATGTGTAATATGTGAGGAGTACATCAGGATATATGTAATATGTGAGGAGTACATCAGGGTATATGTAATATGTGAGGAGTACATCAGGATATATGTAATATGTGAGGAGTACATCAGGGTATATGTAATATGTGAGGAGTACATCAGGATATATGTAATATGTGAGGAGTACATCAGGATATATGTAATATGTGAGGAGTACATCAGGATATATGTAATATGTGAGGAGTACATCAGGATATATGTAATATGTGAGAAGTACATCAGGATATATGTAATATGTGAGGAGTACATCAGGATATATGTAATATGTGAGGAGCACATCAGGGTATATGTAATATGTGAGGAGCACATCAGGGTATATGTAATATGTGAGGAGTACATCAGGGTATATGTGATATGTGAGGAGTACATCAGGATATATGTAACATGTGAGGAGTACATCAGGGTATATATAATATGTGAGGAGTACATCAGGGTATATGTAATATGTGAGGAGTACATCAGGGTATATGTAATATGTGAGGAGTACATCAGGATGTATGTAATATGTGAGGAGTACATCAGGATATATGTAATATGTGAGGAGTACATCAGGGTATATGTAATATGTGAGGAGCACATCAGGGTATATGTAATATGTGAGGAGTACATCAGGATATATGTAATGTGTGAGGAGTACATCAGGATATATGTAATATGTAAGGAGTACATCAGGGTATATGTAATATGTGAGGAGTACATCAGGGTATATGTAATATGTGCGGAGTACATCAGGGTATATGTAATATGTGAGGAGTACATCAGGGTATATGTAATATGTGAGGAGTACATCAGGATATATGTGATATGTGAGGAGTACATCAGGGTATATGTAATATGTGAGGAGTACATCAGGGTATATGTAATATGTGAGGAGTACATCAGGATATATGTAATATGTGAGGAGTACATCAGGGTATATGTAATATGTGAGGAGTACATCAGGGTATGTGTAATATGTGAGGAGTACATCAGGATATATGTGAGGAGTACATCAGGGTATATGTAATATGTGAGGAGTACATCAGGATATATGTAATATGTGAGGAGTACATCAGGGTATATGTAATATGTGAGGAGCACATCAGGGTATATGTAATATGTGAGGAGTACATCAGGATATATGTAATGTGTGAGGAGTACATCAGGATATATGTAATATGTAAGGAGTACATCAGGGTATATGTAATATGTGAGGAGTACATCAGGGTATATGTAATATGTGCGGAGTACATCAGGGTATATGTAATATGTGAGGAGTACATCAGGGTATATGTAATATGTGAGGAGTACATCAGGATATATGTGATATGTGAGGAGTACATCAGGGTATATGTAATATGTGAGGAGTACATCAGGGTATATGTAATATGTGAGGAGTACATCAGGATATATGTAATATGTGAGGAGTACATCAGGGTATATGTAATATGTGAGGAGTACATCAGGGTATGTGTAATATGTGAGGAGTACATCAGGATATATGTGAGGAGTACATCAGGGTATATGTAATATGTGAGGAGTACATCAGGATATATGTAATATGTGAGGAGTACATCAGGGTATATGTAATATGTGAGGAGTACATCAGGGTATATGTAATATGTGCGGAGTACATCAGGGTATATGTAATATGTGAGGAGTACATCAGGATATATGTAATATGTGCGGAGTACATCAGGGTATATGTAATATGTGAGGAGTACATCAGGATATATGTAATATGTGAGGAGTACATCAGGATATATGTAATATGTGAGGAGTACATCAGGATATATGTAATATGTGAGGAGTACATCAGGGTATATGTAATATGTGAGGAGTACATCAGGATATATGTAATATGTGAGGAATACATCAGGGTATATGTAATATGTGAGGAGTACATCAGGGTATATGTAATATGTGAGGAGTATATCGGGGTTTGTGTAATATGTGAGGAGTACATCAGGGTATATGTAATATGTGAGGAGTACATCAGGATATATGTAATATGTGAGGAGTACATCAGGGTATATGTAATATGTGAGGAGTACATCAGGGTATATGTAATATGTGAGGAGTATATCGGGGTATAATAGGATGATGTAATAATGGGGTGACTGAATAATCCATGGTTCGGTATGTTGCGCTTTATCGTTCATGCACGGGCCGGGTTTTTCGGGTGTTATATAAGATATCTGCGCTCCAGTATGGCCTGATCTTTGACTTCTTCACTAGCCCTATGACCAGCACAAGGCCCTAAAGTCTCCTCCTCCTCCGCTGCATCTACGGGGTCCACCTGTGGGGTCCAGCAAATGACGAAAAACGACTGGACCTAAGAAATGTCTGTGCCGTCATTTACCATCATTTTCTTCATTGCGTTCTGAGAGACATAACGTCTTATTTTTCCGCTGACGAAGCTGTTTGAGGGGTTTTTTTGTGGAACGAGCTGTCACTGTTACTGGTTCCATTTCGGGGCACATGCCATTTTTTTTATTTTTTTGTTACCATTCCGTTTTTTGGGAGTCTAAGAACCAAAAAATACAGCAATTCCAGCACGTTTTGTTTTTCTTTTTTACAGTCTTCACCGTGAGGTATAAATAAGATGGTAACGTTATTCTGCGGTCGCTACGGTTACAGCGATAACAAACTTATATTGAGAATGTTTTTCCGCTTTACCACAATATAAAGACTCTTCTAAAATACTGTTTTAGTGTCACCATTTCTGTCTGCCATGACGTTTTATTTTTTACTTGATCTCGCTGTGGGGGGGGGGGGCTTGTTTTTTGCGCGACGAGCTTTAGTTTCCATTGATACCATTTTGGGGCACTTGTGACTTTTCTATCACTTTTTCTTACATTTTTTTTGAGACCAGGTGACCAAAAAATGAAATGCTGTCATTGTTTTTTATTACATTTTTTACGGTGTTCACTGTGCGGTAAAAGTGATGTGATATTTTTATAGTTTAGGCCGTTCTGAACGCGGCGCTACCTATTACGTATTTTTTTTTTTCAATGTTTTCATTTTTTCGCAATTATAAGGCCCTGTTCACGCAGTTTTTTGCAGACAGAAAATTCTGCCTGGATTAATTCGCTCCGGTTTTTTTTTTTTTGAAGTGGTTTTGCACCACACGCGTGGTTTGCCGTGATTTTTTGTAGGCTTTTTTTTTAGCCATCTCTTCAACAGAAAGATGGAATAACCGCAAGCGTTTTTTGCTGAAAAACACGTTAAAAATCTTGGCAAAAAACGCATCTCCCATTGATTTCAATAGGTTTTTTTGAGGCAGAAAACGCCTCAAGATAAAGAGTGTCGCTTTTTCCCACGAAATCAATGGGAGTCAATTTCGGCCGTTTTATGCCGCGGTTTACGCAGCAAAAAACGGTGTGAACAGGGCCTAAAGGACTTGATCAGAGAAACAGGGCGATTGTATTAGTTAAAACTTTTTTTAAATTTTTGTTTCATTTTTTTTTTACACTTGGGGCCTGAAAGATCTGAACTCCGGTACAATACACTGCACTACTTCTGTATGTACTGTGGGGGTTTAGCATCAGGAGAGGTCGGTACAGCGGTTTCTTTGTAGCCAGAGACAGGGACACCGTGCATTAAAAGTCAGAACAGGGCTCTGCCTGTGTTTTTATTCTTGTGAAAGAAACAGCCTCTTGTACAACAAGGCAAAATACAAAATAAATCCTGCTCGTCTGAGCACTAACTAAACAAGATATTATCTAACTATACCGAGGGCCTTCCTACCAGGCACTGGACACAAAGTAACACAGGTCTTTACTCACATAGCATACAGGCTACTCCAGCCTTAGTAGTCTCCAGTCTGAGTCAGGGGTGAGACTCCCACACACGGTGTCTGCACCTTTTTATACACAGGCTACAGGTGCAGCTAATTGAGCAGCAGCCTTGTCCTACAAACAGAGATGGACTAGGGATTGGGGAACCCGCCCTGCTCTTCTCCAATCCAACTCCAGGCCCTTTTTTCCGGGTTTTCCTTAAGCCGAGATTGGAAAGCTAGAGCTTTCTATTGCAAAAACTACTCATTCCCTGGAGCCTAGGATACATATGACAGGATTCTAGGGGAAATGTACCTTCCCTCAATGACTTTACCTGTCACTGTCTCACAGTACTTATGTAGTGCTGTGTGTTGTAAGGCCTCATTCACACGACAGGGTCCGAGTGTCGGCCGGGAAAATCGTCCGTTTTTGGCAGATTTGTTTTAGGCCTGGGAGTTGTTGCTCCCGTGACCTCGGACATGTTGTTGTGTTTTTGTCTTCTATTACTACTGTATGAACGGAGTCCTACCTAGCGACAAGTGCCAGTACCCCGGGTGCCATGTCCCCAATGAATACAAAAAGGAAAGTGAGTACAATCTTTTTATCTCCTCGTACTATTGATTACGCTAAATGTGTTGAAAGGTTAGTGACTGATATTAGCAGAGACTGGTGCCCGGGCGGGCGTTCCCTCTCAGGATACATTTACACGTGAGGTCTTTTTTAACCATATCCAGGAGTGGATAAAATAGGATGGAAAATATTCTCTGTCTCTTTAACCTCTGGCTGATCTCCATGTGTGAACGCAGCCATAGAGGCGACGTGAAGTTTCTTGTGCTGCTTTCATTCTCTTTTCTTTGGTGTCTAAGCGTTTTCATTTCTTTTCCCAGGATGTGTTCCCGTCCAGTGGCAGAGAATATCTTCCCCCGTGTGCTGGTGTTAGATGTCAGTCCTCCAGGCTGGGCGGCCGTGAGGACGGTGCTGTGTGAGGCTCTCAGTAATGTCCTGTGTCTGGCCGCAGCCACCGCACAGCCAGGAGAACGGCTGAGTATCTATACTGTAAGGGAGAGGCACCAATGTCTGCTCCCACTGCTGGTAAGGGGCTTATTACCCGTCACACAGGGTACATTCTATAGGATAGTCACTGGACCACATAATCAGACCTCCCTAACCATTCCCTCATATACTCCCATTATCAGAATTACTCCCTTCACTAGCAGAATTCTTTACCCACCGGCAATGTATACCGTGCCCACATTCTGCATGCCCCTGGCAGGATTGTTATAGGGTCGCCCTTCACTTTGACGCTTCTGCGTGGCACTCAATTCCGCACTGTTTGACCGCCCATGCAGTTCTGCCGTCTTTCTGCTTTTTTCATAATCTATATTGTCCCCGGATGTTATCCATCTTTTCTGTTTCTCTTTGTGTAGGAAATCAGAGGTAATTTGTGTCGCCTTCAGCGTTGCCTCTCTGAGCTGCTGGCTCTGCCGCAAGAAGGAACGGGAGCTGCGAGGAACAGAGCGCTCTCCCCGGCCGTGCTGGACGCCCTGCAGCAGAACAAGCAGCGGATGCAGCATCGCTCCTCTGGGGCCGCACTACACGCCTGCCTTGTGGAGGTGATCAGCCCATCATAGCTCACCTGTATACACGCCTGCCTTGTGGAGGTGATCAGCCCCATCATAGCTCACCTGTATACACGCCTGCCTTGTGGAGGTGATCAGCCCCATCATAGCTCACCTGTATACACGCCTGCCTTGTGGAGGTGATCAGCCCCATCATAGCTCACCTGTATACACGCCTGCCTTGTGGAGGTGATCAGCCCATCATAGCTCACCTGTATACACGCCTGCCTTGTGGAGGTGATCAGCCCCATCATAGCTCACCTGTATACACGCCTGCCTTGTGGAGGTGATCAGCCTCATCATAGCTCACCTGTATACACGGCTGCCTTGTGGAGGTGATCAGCCCATCATAGCTCACCTGTATACACGGCTGCCTTGTGGAGGTGATCAGCCCCATCATAGCTCACCTGTATACACGCCTGCCTTGTGGAGGTGATCAGCCCCATCATAGCTCACCTGTATACACGCCTGCCTTGTGGAGGTGATCAGCCCATCATAGCTCACCTGTATACACGCCTGTCTTGTGGAGGTGATCAGCCCCATCATAGCTCACCTGTATACACGCCTGCCTTGTGGAGGTGATCAGCCCATCATAGCTCACCTGTATACACGGCTGCCTTGTGGAGGTGATCAGCCCATCATAGCTCACCTGTATACACGCCTGCCTTGTGGAGGTGATCAGCCCCATCATAGCTCACCTGTATACACGGCTGCCTTGTGGAGGTGATCAGCCCCATCATAGCTCACCTGTATACACGGCTGCCTTGTGGAGGTGATCAGCCCATCATAGCTCACCTGTATACACGGCTGCCTTGTGGAGGTGATCAGCCCCATCATAGCTCACCTGTATACACGCCTGCCTTGTGGAGGTGATCAGCCTCATCATAGCTCACCTGTATACACGCCTGCCTTGTGGAGGTGATCAGCCCATCATAGCTCACCTGTATACACGGCTGCCTTGTGGAGGTGATCAGCCCCATCATAGCTCACCTGTATACACGCCTGCCTTGTGGAGGTGATCAGCCCATCATAGCTCACCTGTATACACGCCTGCCTTGTGGAGGTGATCAGCCCATCATAGCTCACCTGTATACACGCCTGCCTTGTGGAGGTGATCAGCCCATCATAGCTCACCTGTATACACGGCTGCCTTGTGGAGGTGATCAGCCCATCATAGCTCACCTGTATACACGCCTGTCTTGTGGAGGTGATCAGCCCCATCATAGCTCACCTGTATACACGCCTGCCTTGTGGAGGTGATCAGCCCATCATAGCTCACCTGTATACACGCCTGCCTTGTGGAGGTGATCAGCCCATCATAGATCACCTGTATACACGCCTGCCTTGTGGAGGTGATCAGCCCATCATAGCTCACCTGTATACACGGCTGCCTTGTGGAGGTGATCAGCCCCATCATAGCTCACCTGTATACACGCCTGCCTTGTGGAGGTGATCAGCCCATCATAGCTCACCTGTATACACGCCTGCCTTGTGGAGGTGATCAGCCCATCATAGCTCACCTGTATACACGGCTGCCTTGTGGAGGTGATCAGCCCATCATAGCTCACCTGTATACACGCCTGCCTTGTGGAGGTGATCAGCCCCATCATAGCTCACCTGTATACACGGCTGCCTTGTGGAGGTGATCAGCCCATCATAGCTCACCTGTATACACGGCTGCCTTGTGGAGGTGATCAGCCCATCATAGCTCACCTGTATACACGCCTGCCTTGTGGAGGTGATCAGCCCCATCATAGCTCACCTGTATACACGCCTGCCTTGTGGAGGTGATCAGCCCCATCATAGCTCACCTGTATACACGCCTGCCTTGTGGAGGTGATCAGCCTCATCATAGCTCACCTGTATACACGGCTGCCTTGTGGAGGTGATCAGCCCATCATAGCTCACCTGTATACACGCCTGCCTTGTGGAGGTGATCAGCCCCATCATAGCTCACCTGTATACACGCCTGCCTTGTGGAGGTGATCAGCCCCATCATAGCTCACCTGTATACACGCCTGCCTTGTGGAGGTGATCAGCCCCATCATAGCTCACCTGTATACACGCCTGCCTTGTGGAGGTGATCAGCCCATCATAGCTCACCTGTATACACGGCTGCCTTGTGGAGGTGATCAGCCCATCATAGCTCACCTGTATACACGCCTGCCTTGTGGAGGTGATCAGCCCCATCATAGCTCACCTGTATACACGCCTGCCTTGTGGAGGTGATCAGCCCCATCATAGCTCACCTGTATACACGCCTGTCTTGTGGAGGTGATCAGCCCCATCATAGCTCACCTGTATACACGCCTGCCTTGTGGAGGTGATCAGCCCCATCATAGCTCACCTGTATACACGGCTGCCTTGTGGAGGTGATCAGCCCCATCATAGCTCACCTGTATACACGCCTGCCTTGTGGAGGTGATCAGCCCCATCATAGCTCACCTGTATACACGCCTGTCTTGTGGAGGTGATCAGCCCCATCATAGCTCACCTGTATACACGCCTGCCTTGTGGAGGTGATCAGCCCATCATAGCTCACCTGTATACACGCCTGCCTTGTGGAGGTGATCAGCCCATCATAGCTCACCTGTATACACGGCTGCCTTGTGGAGGTGATCAGCCCATCATAGCTCACCTGTATACACGCCTGCCTTGTGGAGGTGATCAGCCCCATCATAGCTCACCTGTATACACGCCTGCCTTGTGGAGGTGATCAGCCCATCATAGCTCACCTGTATACACGCCTGCCTTGTGGAGGTGATCAGCCCATCATAGCTCACCTGTATACACGCCTGCCTTGTGGAGGTGATCAGCCCATCATAGCTCACCTGTATACACGGCTGCCTTGTGGAGGTGATCAGCCCATCATAGCTCACCTGTATACACGCCTGCCTTGTGGAGGTGATCAGCCCATCATAGCTCACCTGTATACACGCCTGTCTTGTGGAGGTGATCAGCCCATCATAGCTCACCTGTATACACGGCTGCCTTGTGGAGGTGATCAGCCCCATCATAGCTCACCTGTATACACGCCTGCCTTGTGGAGGTGATCAGCCCCATCATAGCTCACCTGTATACACGCCTGCCTTGTGGAGGTGATCAGCCCCATCATAGCTCACCTGTATACACGCCTGCCTTGTGGAGGTGATCAGCCCATCATAGCTCACCTGTATACACGCCTGCCTTGTGGAGGTGATCAGCCCCATCATAGCTCACCTGTATACACCGCTGCCTTGTGGAGGTGATCAGCCCATCATAGCTCACCTGTATACACGCCTGCCTTGTGGAGGTGATCAGCCCCATCATAGCTCACCTGTATACACCGCTGCCTTGTGGAGGTGATCAGCCCATCATAGCTCACCTGTATACACGCCTGCCTTGTGGAGGTGATCAGCCCCATCATAGCTCACCTGTATACACGGCTGCCTTGTGGAGGTGATCAGCCCCATCATAGCTCACCTGTATACACGCCTGCCTTGTGGAGGTGATCAGCCCCATCATAGCTCACCTGTATACACGGCTGCCTTGTGGAGGTGATCAGCCCCATCATAGCTCACCTGTATACACGCCTGCCTTGTGGAGGTGATCAGCCCCATCATAGCTCACCTGTATACACGGCTGCCATGTGGAGGTGATCAGCCCATCATAGCTCACCTGTATACACGCCTGCCATGTGGAGGTGATCAGCCCCATCATAGCTCACCTGTATACACGCCTGCCTTGTGGAGGTGATCAGCCCCATCATAGCTCACCTGTATACACGGCTGCCATGTGGAGGTGATCAGCCCCATCATAGCTCACCTGTATACACGCCTGCCTTGTGGAGGTGATCAGCCCATCATAGCTCACCTGTATACACGCCTGTCTTGTGGAGGTGATCAGCCCCATCATAGCTCACCTGTATACACGCCTGCCTTGTGGAGGTGATCAGCCCCATCATAGCTCACCTGTATACACGCCTGCCTTGTGGAGGTGATCAGCCCATCATAGCTCACCTGTATACACGCCTGCCTTGTGGAGGTGATCAGCCCCATCATAGCTCACCTGTATACACGCCTGCCTTGTGGAGGTGATCAGCCCCATCATAGCTCACCTGTATACACGCCTGCCTTGTGGAGGTGATCAGCCCATCATAGCTCACCTGTATACACGCCTGCCTTGTGGAGGTGATCAGCCCCATCATAGCTCACCTGTATACACGCCTGCCTTGTGGAGGTGATCAGCCCCATCATAGCTCACCTGTATACACGCCTGCCTTGTGGAGGTGATCAGCCCCATCATAGCTCACCTGTATACACGCCTGCCTTGTGGAGGTGATCAGCCCATCATAGCTCACCTGTATACACGGCTGCCTTGTGGAGGTGATCAGCCCATCATAGCTCACCTGTATACACGGCTGCCTTGTGGAGGTGATCAGCCCATCATAGCTCACCTGTATACACGGCTGTCTTGTGGAGGTGATCAGCCCATCATAGCTCACCTGTATACACGCCTGCCTTGTGGAGGTGATCAGCCCATCATAGCTCACCTGTATACACGCCTGCCTTGTGGAGGTGATCAGCCCATCATAGCTCACCTGTATACACGGCTGCCTTGTGGAGGTGATCAGCCCATCATAGCTCACCTGTATACACCGCTGTCTTGTGGAGGTGATCAGCCCCATCATAGCTCACCTGTATACACGCCTGTCTTGTGGAGGTGATCAGCCCATCATAGCTCACCTGTATACACGCCTGCCTTGTTGAGGTGATCAGCCCATCATAGCTCACCTGTATACACGCCTGCCTTGTGGAGGTGATCAGCCCCATCATAGCTCACCTGTATACACGGCTGCCTTGTTGAGGTGATCTGCCCCATCATAGCTCACCTGTATACACGCCTGTCTTGTGGAGGTGATCAGCCCATCATAGCTCACCTGTATACACACCTGCCTTGTGGAGGTGATCAGCCCATCATAGCTCACCTGTATACACGCCTGCCTTGTGGAGGTGATCAGCCCCATCATAGCTCACCTGTATACACGCCTGTCTTGTGGAGGTGATCAGCCCATCATAGCTCACCTGTATACACGGCTGCCTTGTGGAGGTGATCAGCCCCATCATAGCTCACCTGTATACACGGCTGCCTTGTGGAGGTGATCAGCCCATCATAGCTCACCTGTATACACGGCTGCCTTGTGGAGGTGATCAGCCCATCATAGCTCACCTGTATACACGCCTGCCTTGTGGAGGTGATCAGCCTCATCATAGCTCACCTGTATACACGTCTGCCTTGTGGAGGTGATCAGCCCCATCATAGCTCACCTGTATACACGCCTGCCTTGTGGAGGTGATCAGCCCCATCATAGCTCACCTGTATACACGCCTGCCTTGTGGAGGTGATCAGCCCATCATAGCTCACCTGTATACACGGCTGCCTTGTGGAGGTGATCAGCCCATCATAGCTCACCTGTATACACGCCTGCCTTGTGGAGGTGATCAGCCCCATCATAGATCACCTGTATACACGCCTGCCTTGTGGAGGTGATCAGCCCCATCATAGCTCACCTGTATACACGCCTGCCTTGTGGAGGTGATCAGCCCATCATAGCTCACCTGTATACACGCCTGCCTTGTGGAGGTGATCAGCCCATCATAGCTCACCTGTATACACGCCTGCCTTGTGGAGGTGATCAGCCCATCATAGCTCACCTGTATACACGGCTGCCTTGTGGAGGTGATCAGCCCATCATAGCTCACCTGTATACACCGCTGTCTTGTGGAGGTGATCAGCCCCATCATAGCTCACCTGTATACACGCCTGTCTTGTGGAGGTGATCAGCCCATCATAGCTCACCTGTATACACGCCTGCCTTGTTGAGGTGATCAGCCCATCATAGCTCACCTGTATACACGCCTGCCTTGTGGAGGTGATCAGCCCCATCATAGCTCACCTGTATACACGGCTGCCTTGTTGAGGTGATCTGCCCCATCATAGCTCACCTGTATACACGCCTGTCTTGTGGAGGTGATCAGCCCATCATAGCTCACCTGTATACACACCTGCCTTGTGGAGGTGATCAGCCCATCATAGCTCACCTGTATACACGCCTGCCTTGTGGAGGTGATCAGCCCATCATAGATCACCTGTATACACGCCTGCCTTGTGGAGGTGATCAGCCCATCATAGCTCACCTGTATACACGGCTGCCTTGTGGAGGTGATCAGCCCCATCATAGCTCACCTGTATACACGCCTGCCTTGTGGAGGTGATCAGCCCATCATAGCTCACCTGTATACACGCCTGCCTTGTGGAGGTGATCAGCCCATCATAGCTCACCTGTATACACGGCTGCCTTGTGGAGGTGATCAGCCCATCATAGCTCACCTGTATACACGCCTGCCTTGTGGAGGTGATCAGCCCCATCATAGCTCACCTGTATACACGGCTGCCTTGTGGAGGTGATCAGCCCATCATAGCTCACCTGTATACACGGCTGCCTTGTGGAGGTGATCAGCCCATCATAGCTCACCTGTATACACGCCTGCCTTGTGGAGGTGATCAGCCCCATCATAGCTCACCTGTATACACGCCTGCCTTGTGGAGGTGATCAGCCTCATCATAGCTCACCTGTATACACGGCTGCCTTGTGGAGGTGATCAGCCCATCATAGCTCACCTGTATACACGCCTGCCTTGTGGAGGTGATCAGCCCCATCATAGCTCACCTGTATACACGCCTGCCTTGTGGAGGTGATCAGCCCCATCATAGCTCACCTGTATACACGCCTGCCTTGTGGAGGTGATCAGCCCCATCATAGCTCACCTGTATACACGCCTGCCTTGTGGAGGTGATCAGCCCATCATAGCTCACCTGTATACACGGCTGCCTTGTGGAGGTGATCAGCCCATCATAGCTCACCTGTATACACGCCTGCCTTGTGGAGGTGATCAGCCCCATCATAGCTCACCTGTATACACGCCTGCCTTGTGGAGGTGATCAGCCCCATCATAGCTCACCTGTATACACGCCTGTCTTGTGGAGGTGATCTGCCCCATCATAGCTCCACCTGTATACACGCCTGTCTTGTGGAGGTGATCAGCCCCATCATAGCTCACCTGTATACACGCCTGCCTTGTGGAGGTGATCAGCCCATCATAGCTCACCTGTATACACGCCTGCCTTGTGGAGGTGATCAGCCCATCATAGCTCACCTGTATACACGGCTGCCTTGTGGAGGTGATCAGCCCATCATAGCTCACCTGTATACACGCCTGCCTTGTGGAGGTGATCAGCCCCATCATAGCTCACCTGTATACACGCCTGCCTTGTGGAGGTGATCAGCCCATCATAGCTCACCTGTATACACGCCTGCCTTGTGGAGGTGATCAGCCCATCATAGCTCACCTGTATACACGCCTGCCTTGTGGAGGTGATCAGCCCATCATAGCTCACCTGTATACACGGCTGCCTTGTGGAGGTGATCAGCCCATCATAGCTCACCTGTATACACGCCTGCCTTGTGGAGGTGATCAGCCCATCATAGCTCACCTGTATACACGCCTGTCTTGTGGAGGTGATCAGCCCATCATAGCTCACCTGTATACACGGCTGCCTTGTGGAGGTGATCAGCCCCATCATAGCTCACCTGTATACACGCCTGCCTTGTGGAGGTGATCAGCCCCATCATAGCTCACCTGTATACACGCCTGCCTTGTGGAGGTGATCAGCCCCATCATAGCTCACCTGTATACACGCCTGCCTTGTGGAGGTGATCAGCCCATCATAGCTCACCTGTATACACGCCTGCCTTGTGGAGGTGATCAGCCCCATCATAGCTCACCTGTATACACCGCTGCCTTGTGGAGGTGATCAGCCCATCATAGCTCACCTGTATACACGCCTGCCTTGTGGAGGTGATCAGCCCCATCATAGCTCACCTGTATACACGGCTGCCTTGTGGAGGTGATCAGCCCCATCATAGCTCACCTGTATACACGCCTGCCTTGTGGAGGTGATCAGCCCCATCATAGCTCACCTGTATACACGGCTGCCTTGTGGAGGTGATCAGCCCCATCATAGCTCACCTGTATACACGCCTGCCTTGTGGAGGTGATCAGCCCCATCATAGCTCACCTGTATACACGGCTGCCATGTGGAGGTGATCAGCCCATCATAGCTCACCTGTATACACGCCTGCCATGTGGAGGTGATCAGCCCCATCATAGCTCACCTGTATACACGCCTGCCTTGTGGAGGTGATCAGCCCCATCATAGCTCACCTGTATACACGGCTGCCATGTGGAGGTGATCAGCCCCATCATAGCTCACCTGTATACACGCCTGCCTTGTGGAGGTGATCAGCCCATCATAGCTCACCTGTATACACGCCTGTCTTGTGGAGGTGATCAGCCCCATCATAGCTCACCTGTATACACGCCTGCCTTGTGGAGGTGATCAGCCCCATCATAGCTCACCTGTATACACGCCTGCCTTGTGGAGGTGATCAGCCCATCATAGCTCACCTGTATACACGCCTGCCTTGTGGAGGTGATCAGCCCCATCATAGCTCACCTGTATACACGCCTGCCTTGTGGAGGTGATCAGCCCCATCATAGCTCACCTGTATACACGCCTGCCTTGTGGAGGTGATCAGCCCATCATAGCTCACCTGTATACACGCCTGCCTTGTGGAGGTGATCAGCCCCATCATAGCTCACCTGTATACACGCCTGCCTTGTGGAGGTGATCAGCCCCATCATAGCTCACCTGTATACACGCCTGCCTTGTGGAGGTGATCAGCCCCATCATAGCTCACCTGTATACACGCCTGCCTTGTGGAGGTGATCAGCCCATCATAGCTCACCTGTATACACGGCTGCCTTGTGGAGGTGATCAGCCCATCATAGCTCACCTGTATACACGGCTGTCTTGTGGAGGTGATCAGCCCATCATAGCTCACCTGTATACACGCCTGCCTTGTGGAGGTGATCAGCCCATCATAGCTCACCTGTATACACGCCTGCCTTGTGGAGGTGATCAGCCCATCATAGCTCACCTGTATACACGGCTGCCTTGTGGAGGTGATCAGCCCATCATAGCTCACCTGTATACACCGCTGTCTTGTGGAGGTGATCAGCCCCATCATAGCTCACCTGTATACACGCCTGTCTTGTGGAGGTGATCAGCCCATCATAGCTCACCTGTATACACGCCTGCCTTGTTGAGGTGATCAGCCCATCATAGCTCACCTGTATACACGCCTGCCTTGTGGAGGTGATCAGCCCCATCATAGCTCACCTGTATACACGGCTGCCTTGTTGAGGTGATCTGCCCCATCATAGCTCACCTGTATACACGCCTGTCTTGTGGAGGTGATCAGCCCATCATAGCTCACCTGTATACACACCTGCCTTGTGGAGGTGATCAGCCCATCATAGCTCACCTGTATACACGCCTGCCTTGTGGAGGTGATCAGCCTCATCATAGCTCACCTGTATACACGTCTGCCTTGTGGAGGTGATCAGCCCCATCATAGCTCACCTGTATACACGCCTGCCTTGTGGAGGTGATCAGCCCCATCATAGCTCACCTGTATACACGCCTGCCTTGTGGAGGTGATCAGCCCATCATAGCTCACCTGTATACACGGCTGCCTTGTGGAGGTGATCAGCCCATCATAGCTCACCTGTATACACGCCTGCCTTGTGGAGGTGATCAGCCCCATCATAGATCACCTGTATACACGCCTGCCTTGTGGAGGTGATCAGCCCCATCATAGCTCACCTGTATACACGCCTGCCTTGTGGAGGTGATCAGCCCATCATAGCTCACCTGTATACACGCCTGCCTTGTGGAGGTGATCAGCCCATCATAGCTCACCTGTATACACGCCTGCCTTGTGGAGGTGATCAGCCCATCATAGCTCACCTGTATACACGGCTGCCTTGTGGAGGTGATCAGCCCATCATAGCTCACCTGTATACACCGCTGTCTTGTGGAGGTGATCAGCCCCATCATAGCTCACCTGTATACACGCCTGTCTTGTGGAGGTGATCAGCCCATCATAGCTCACCTGTATACACGCCTGCCTTGTTGAGGTGATCAGCCCATCATAGCTCACCTGTATACACGCCTGCCTTGTGGAGGTGATCAGCCCCATCATAGCTCACCTGTATACACGGCTGCCTTGTTGAGGTGATCTGCCCCATCATAGCTCACCTGTATACACGCCTGTCTTGTGGAGGTGATCAGCCCATCATAGCTCACCTGTATACACACCTGCCTTGTGGAGGTGATCAGCCCATCATAGCTCACCTGTATACACGCCTGCCTTGTGGAGGTGATCAGCCCCATCATAGCTCACCTGTATACACGCCTGTCTTGTGGAGGTGATCAGCCCATCATAGCTCACCTGTATACACGCCTGCCTTGTGGAGGTGATCAGCCTCATCATAGCTCACCTGTATACACGTCTGCCTTGTGGAGGTGATCAGCCCCATCATAGCTCACCTGTATACACGCCTGCCTTGTGGAGGTGATCAGCCCCATCATAGCTCACCTGTATACACGCCTGTCTTGTGGAGGTGATCAGCCCCATCATAGCTCACCTGTATCATGTTATCACAATTTACAGGTAGGACAGGGACACTCCTTTAGTTTCAGGAGGTGGTTATCAAGGCCCTTATATTTGGGGACCAGGAAGAGGGGAGACCCCAGTATTTCTAGAATTGATGGTCCACGTATTGTACCACGGCAGAACTTTCCTCACAACATCCTGTCCACTGGTAAAAAGGGAAGGACCCAAAAAAGGGTCAAAATGCGTTACAAAAGGGGGAGAAGACGAGACAAGTTGTCAGTGTGATTTCTGCCCCGACAAACGAGCTGTGGATAAAGGAGCGCTTCAATGTATCACATCCATGGATTATTGTATCATTTATTTAAATGTTCAGCATACCCCTAAATAATTTCCTTGAGCGGTGTAGTTTCCCAAATGGGGTCACTTGTGGGGGTTTCCACTGTTTTCTCCCCTCAATGGCTTTGCAAATGTGACATGGCGTCCGCAAACCATTCCATTAAATTTGAGCTCCAAATGGCGCTCCTTCTCCTCTGAGCCCCGCCGTGTGTCCATACAGCCGTCACTGACCACATATTGTGTACTGTTTTACTGGGGAGAACCTGCTTTACAAATGTCGGTGCTTTTTCTCCTTGAGTCCTTGTGGAAATGAAGAAAAAATTGGCTAAACCTACATTTTCCTTTAAAAAAATTAGGTTTTCATATTTCACGGCCGAATTCCAATAATTTTTGCAAAACATCTGTGGGGTCAGAATGCTCGCTACACCCCTAGATAATTTCCTTGAGGGGTGTAATTTCCAAAATGGTGTCTTTTTGGGGGATTTCCACTGTTTTGGCCCCACAAGACGTCTCCAAACCTGACATGGGGCCTAAAATATATTCTAATAAAAAGGAAGCCCCAAAATCCTCTAGTTGCTCCTTTATTTCGGAGGCCGGTTCTTCAGTCCAGTAGCACGTCAGGGCCACACGTGGGATATTTCCAAAACTGCAGAATCCGGGCAATAAATACTGAGTTGCTTTTCTCGGGTAAAACTTTCTGTTACAGAAAGAAAAAAGTATAAATATTGAATTTCTGCAAAAAAAAATGACATTTGTAAATTTCCCCTCTACATTGCTTTATTTCCTGTGAAGCGTCTAAAGGGTTAATAAACTTTGATAATGCTGTTTTGAATACTTTGAGGGGTGAAGTTTTTAAAACGGGGTGATTTATGGGGGTTTGTATTGTATGGGCCCCTCAAGGCCACTTCACATCTGACCTGGTCCCTGTAATAACGGCCTTTTGAAATCTTCTTGAATATGTGAGAAATCGCTGCTAAAGTTCTGAGCCGGGGAACGTCCGAGAAAAACAAGAGGATGTTCAAAAAACGATGCAAATATAATGTAGACACGTGGGGAGGTGAACCGGTGACTATTCTGTGTGGTAGAACCGCCCGTCTTACAAGCAGATACATTTACGTTTAGAAAAATTCTAATTTTTTTTAATTTTTCGCTAAATTTTGGTTATTTTTACAATTAAATACTGAATTTATCGAACAAATTATACCAGTAACATAAAGTCCAATGTGTCACGAGAAAACAGTCTCAGAATCGCTTGGAAAGGTGAAAACATCCCGAGTTATTACCACATAAAGTGACACCTGTCAGATCTGAAAAATGAGGCTGTCGGGAAGGTCAAACGTGGCCAAAGCGGGAAGGGTTAAAGGAAGAGGTTTTCCTATAACAATATTAATCCGATATCCTCAGGATAGGTGATAAATATTTGATTGGTGGGGGTTCGACCTCTGGGACCCCCCAACGATCACAAGAACGGGCTTACTTTGTCGATCCTGGGAGCCCCATATGAGCGGTAATGCGTACGCTCGACCTCCGCTCCATTCACTTCTATGGGGCTGCTGAAGATGGCGCTCGGATAGCAGATAAATATTGTGATTGTTTTGTCATCAGGTGACCATTGTCTCCACCCGGCCAAGATGTGACCTGACCTGTGACCTGGATTCTGGTCTGAAGGACGCTGATCTGAGTACGCTGCGGCGGCTGCTCGTCCTCCAGATCTCGTGTGATCTGCCGGAGACCGGGAGCTGCGGCCGATCTCCTGACCCCGAGACGTCTCCGGAGCCAGGTATGAGGAGACCCTGCATGTAAATCCTCTGTCCTGAGAGCTGCTTGTCACGCGCTGTCGTTGCTTCCACAGGTTCCCATGTTTATGACATAGACATTCATGTTACTTTGCCAAATGTTCTGAGTTTGGAAATTTTCTTCAAGTCGTGGCTGCTGGAACCCAACACCGAGAAAGAAAAATGTCACCTGATCCTTCCTGAAGGAGCCTCGCACTGTGAGTCTTAATGTTACCTTTGCTGTCTCTTCTGACTACACTGATGATTCTCATCTCCTCCGTCTGTCTGTCTGACCTGCTCTTTACCGTCACCAGCTCTGTCCTGCTCTTTACCATCACCAGGTCTGTCCTGCTCTTTACCATCACCGGGTCTGTCCTGCTCTTTACCATCACCAGGTCTGTCCTGCTCTTTACCATCACCAGCTCTGTCCTGCTCTTTACCATCACCAGGTCTGTCCTGCTCTTTACCATCACCAGCTCTGTCCTGCTCTTTACCATCACCAGCTCTGTCCTGCTCTTTACCGTCACCAGCTCTGTCCTGCTCTTTACCATCACCAGCTCTGTCCTGCTCTTTACCATCACCAGGTCTGTCCTGCTCTTTACCATCACCAGCTCTGTCCTGCTCTTTACCATCACCAGGTCTGTCCTGCTCTTTACCGTCACCAGCTCTGTCCTGCTCTTTACCATCACCAGGTCTGTCCTGCTCTTTACCTTCACCAGGTCTGTCCTGCTCTTTACCATCACCAGGTCTGTCCTGCTCTTTACCATCACCAGCTCTGTCCTGCTCTTTACCATCACCAGGTCTGTCCTGCTCTTTACCATCACCAGCTCTGTCCTGCTCTTTACCATCACCAGGTCTGTCCTGCTCTTTACCATCACCAGCTCTGTCCTGCTCTTTACCATCACCAGGTCTGTCCTGCTCTTTACCTTCACCAGGTCTGTCCTGCTCTTTACCATCACCAGGTCTGTCCTGCTCTTTACCATCACCAGCTCTGTCCTGCTCTTTACCATCACCAGGTCTGTCCTGCTCTTTACCATCACCAGCTCTGTCCTGCTCTTTACCATCACCAGGTCTGTCCTGCTCTTTACCATCACCAGCTCTGTCCTGCTCTTTACCATCACCAGGTCTGTCCTGCTCTTTACCATCACCAGCTCTGTCCTGCTCTTTACCATCACCGGGTCTGTCCTGCTCTTTACCATCACCAGCTCTGTCCTGCTCTTTACCATCACCAGGTCTGTCCTGCTCTTTACCTTCACCAGGTCTGTCCTGCTCTTTACCATCACCAGGTCTGTCCTGCTCTTTACCATCACCAGGTCTGTCCTGCTCTTTACCATCACCAGCTCTGTCCTGCTCTTTACCATCACCAGCTCTGTCCTGCTCTTTACCATCACCAGCTCTGTCCTGCTCTTTACCATCACCGGGTCTGTCCTGCTCTTTACCGTCACCAGGTCTGTCCTGCTCTTTACCATCACCAGGTCTGGCCTGCTCTTTACCGTCACCAGGTCTGTCCTGCTCTTTACCATCACCGGGTCTGTCCTGCTCTTTACCGTCACCAGGTCTGTCCTGCTCTTTACCATCACCGGGTCTGTCCTGCTCTTTACCGTCACCAGGTCTGGCCTATAAGACTTAAGGGACCAGTATAAACTGTGGCTGCTCAGCCATGAAATGAAAAAAGACTGGGTAACATGCAGCCTGCAGTGTAAAGGATGTGGGTTATCCAGGCTTCATCCAGGGTCATGTATATTTCTACTCTTATCTTTGTTTTATTCATAAATCACATATGGCAGCCACAATTAAAACCTCCATTCTTTACACTGCAGGCTGCAAACACGGAATAGGAAAAGTGGGTGAAGTAGAAATCTGGTTTATATTTTAAAGTGGTCTTGAAATAGTTAATACGTTTGAAAAAAAGACACCGGTCCTTCAAGTCCAAATTATAATCCTTGTCTTGATGAAGAGGACGGCAGAGACCACCCTGAGCTGGATGCCGATTGGCCTATTTTAGGGGTACATTTCCTCGATGACTCCAGTCCTGGTAATGAGAATAGATCCCTGGATTACTTACTACAGAATCCGGCACCTGTGGCTTGTAATCTTTCAAGAACAACATCCGGGCGCATCTTAAATTGGAGCTAAATTTCCGACATATCATAATGACATGTCAGAAGTTTTTATTGGTGGGGGTCCGAGCACTGAGACCCCCACCAGTCGCTAAAACGAAGCAGCTGATGCGCTCGTGGGGGCGCTCGTCCGCTTCGTATCTATTCGGCTTTTTCCAGAAATCAATGTAACCGGGTACGGCCTCTCAGACTTTCTATTGGGCCCGTACTCCCATACAGTCATTTCCGGAAAAAGCTGAACAGACACGAAGTGGCGACATGAAGTGGCGGGGTGGATGACTCCGAGTACGGACCCAATAGAAAGTCCATGAGCCGTTTAGCTGCACTTTAACCCCTTACCGACATTTGACGCATCCATAAGTAGGGGTAGGGGAAGTATAGAACGGGCTCACGCAGTGAACCCGCTCCATAAGATGCCGGTGTCGGCTGTTTGTTACTCTGAGACTTCAGAGTCACGGGCGTCATCGTGTTCTAGCGCCATCCCGCTGGTTTAACTCGTTAAATGCTGCAGTCAATACCGACCGCAGCATTTAAATCGTTAGAAAGGGGGGGCGACCCCCTCTAACAGCTCATCGCGCCCCCAGCAACGCAATCGTAGGGGGGAGGGTGATGGTTGCTATGGCTGCCTGGGGGCCTAATGAAGACCCCCAGGTCCGCCATCTTTGTGCCTCCGGCCTGTCAGAATCACGATATACTGCGATACATTAGTATTGCAGTATATAGTGCAGGCGATCTAACTGGCGTTGCAGGCGATCGCTGGTTGAAGTCCCCGAGGGGGGGGGGACTAATAAAAAAAAAAGTAAAAATGAGTTAAAGTTTTGTGTTTTTTATGTAAATTTTTTTTTTTAAATTAAAACTTCAAAAAATTCCCCTTTTCCCCCTAGAGCATAGTAAAAAATAAATAAATAAACATAACTGGTATCGCCGCGTCCGTGAAAGTCTGAACTATTATAATATATCATTCTGTAACCCGCACGGTGAATGCTGTAAAAAAAATAAATATTGTAAACGCCAGAATCTCTATTTTTTTGGGTCACCTCATCTCCCACAAAAAAAGTGATCAAAACCCCACATGAACCCCAAAATGGTATCATTAAAAACGACAGCTTATCCCGCAAACAATAAGCCCTCAGACCGCTGAATCGACGAAAAATAAAAAAGTTTTGGCTCTCGGAATTTGGCGACACAAAGTAAATTTTCTTTTTTACACTTTGGTTTTTACTTGTAATAGAAATAAAATATAGAAATAACGATATATATTTGGTATCGCCGTAATCTTATTGACCCGCAGAATAAAGGTAACATGTTTTACACGCACAGTGAACTCCGTAAAAACGACGCGCAAAAAACCATGGAGGAAATCGCTGTTTGTTTTCATTTTCTATCCCACAAATAATTTTTTTCCCGTTTCCTAGCAAATTATACGGCACAATAAGGGTATGTGCACACACACTAATTACGTCCGTAATTGACGGACGTATTTCGGCCGCAAGTTCCGGACCAAACACAGTGCAGGGAGCCGGGCTCCTAGCATCATACTTATGTCCGATGCTAGGAGTCCCTGCCTCTCTGCAGGACAACTGTCCCTGTAATCATGTTTTCAGTACGGGACAGTAGTTCCATGGAGAGGCAGGGACTCCTAGCGTCGTATATAACTATGATACTAGGAGCCCGGCTCCCTGCACTGTGTTTGGTCCGGAACTTGCGGCCAAAATACGTCCTTCAATTACGGACGTAATTAGTGTGTGTGCACATACCCTAAATGATGCTACGAAAAACTACAACTCATCCCGCAAAAATCAGCCCTCATAGGATTCTATCGACGAGGAAATAAAGACGTTATGGCTTCTGGAAGGTGGGGAGGAAAAAACGGAAATGAAAATCTGAAAAAGGGCGGCGGCGGGAAGGGGTTAAACTTGCTAAATGAATTAACCATCACAGCATCGAGGGGCAGAGAGATCCATAGTGTGACTGCTCTGACAGTAAAGAATCTCCGTCTGTCCTGGTGCTCGTCCCTTTTCATGTTACAGGCCTGGGTGTAATAAGATCATTTTAAAAAAATTCTTCCATGAGGGTGGGAAGGTAATAAAAATCTGTATTGTCAAATTATTTATTTACTCTAAAAGTTGGATGTGTATTGTAAAGGATCTGCCAGGCACAGCTTCGGGGTTAACGCCCATAGGTAATCAGTCTTCACCTGCTTCTATGTCTGTGAGACTGACTCCATCTTCCACCACTCAGGCTGGCAGGCTTAGGAGTGGGAGAGCCTATCACAGCCTGGCCAGACGGAGCTAGCTCCCGCCCTCTGTCTATTTATACCTGCCTTTCCTGTTCCTCCTTGCTTGTGATTCTTCTCGTGTGGTTTCCTGGCCCTGCTGCAGCTTCTTGAACTATTGACCCTGCTTCATATTGACCCCGGCTTACTGACTACTCTCCTGCTCTGCGTTTGGCACCTCGTACTCTCCTGGTTTGACTCGGCTCGTTCACCTCTCTTGTTGCTCACGGTGTTGCCGTGGGCAACTGCCCCTTTCTCCCCCTAGCTCTGTGTACCCTTGTCTGTTTGTCTGTCATGCACTTATTGAGCGCAGGGACCGTCGCCCAGTTGTACCCCGTCGCCTAGGGCTTGTCGTTGCAAGTAGGCAGGGACTGAGTGGCGGGTAGATTAGGGCTCACTTGTCTGTCTCCCCACCCCTGTCATTACATAATCACAAGCCCTTATACCTAGTCTACCCTGGTCCCTCACACTTCTATGGACCCCCTTGAGACCCTGGCTCAGCAAATGCAGGGTCTCTCCCTACAGGTCCAGGCCCTGGCTCAGAGGGTCAACCAGCCTGACGCTGCCATGGTAGTGCCCCTCACCTCTTGAACCCCACCTCAAGTTGCCTGACCGGTTCTCAGGGGACCGGAGGGCTTTTCTCTCCTTTTGGGAGAGTTGTAGGCTCTATTTTCGTTTAAAGCCCCACTCCTCAGGTTCTGAGAGCCAGCGGGTGGGTATAATTATGTCCCGGCTCCAGGACGGGCCCCAAGAATGGGCCTTCTCCTTGGCTCCTGACGCCCCTGAACTTTCCTCCGTTGATCTTTTCTTTTCTGCTCTCGTGCCCATTTATGACGAGACTGACAGGACTGCCTTTGCCGAGAGTCAGCTGGTGACCTTACGTCAGGGTAAGAGACCTGTGGAGGAGTATTGCTCTGACTTTAGGAAGTGGTGCGTAGCTTCTCGGTGGAATGACCCTGCCTTAAGGTGCCAGTTTAGGTTGGGTCTGTCGAATGCCCTGAAAGACCTGCTAGTTAGCTATCCCTCTTCTGACTCTCTAGACCAGGTTATGGCTTTAGCGGTACGACTTGACCAACGTCTCAGGGAACGACAACGTGAACGTTTATGTGTTTTCCCCTCTGACTCCCCCATGATGCCTCCCGAGGTTCCGTTGCTTCGTTCTTCCACGGAAGACTCAGAGATACCTATGCAACTCGGGGCCTACGTGTCCCCCCGACAACCTAGAGAGTTCCGCAGGAAGAATGGTCTCTGCTTCTACTGTGGGGGTGACAAGCATCAAGTGAACACCTGTCCTAAGCGTAAGAATGCAGCCAGAGAACTTCCGCGCCTAAGTGATCATCGGGGAGGTCACTTGGGCGCACAGGTATTTCCCGTAAATATGAAACCTAATAAGATCTTGCTTCCCTTTCAGGTCTCTTTTGGTGGTAGGTCTGCTACCGGCAGTGCCTTCGTGGATTCAGGGTCGTCTGCTAATATCATGTCTGTGGAATTTGCTATGTCTCTAGCTATGCCTTTGATTGATTTGCCTAAACCTGTCCCGGTAGTGGGTATCGACTCCACTCCTCTTGCTAATGGTTATTTTACTCAGCATACCCCTGTTTTTGAACTCCTTGTTGGCTCCATGCATTTGGAGCAGTGCTCTGTACTGTTGATGCAGGGATTATCGTCCGATTTGGTTTTAGGCCTTCCCTGGTTGCAGTTGCATAATCCCACGTTTGACTGGAGTACTGGGGAGCTTACCAAATGGGGTAATGAATGTTTGACGTCATGTTTTTCTGTTAATTCTATTTCTCCCCCCGAGGAGGTGAACACGCTACCTGAGTTTGTTCAGGACTTCGCTGATGTTTTCTCTAAGAAGGCCTCCGAAGTGTTACCTCCTCATAGAGAATACGATTGCGCTATCGAATTGGTACCAGGAGCTAAGCTCCCTAAGGGTAGGATATTTAATCTTTCTTGTCCCGAACGTGAAGCCATGAGAGAGTATATCCAGGAATGCCTGGCCAAGGGTTACATTCGCCCCTCTACTTCTCCGGTAGGTGCTGGCTTCTTCTTCGTAGGGAAGAAGGATGGTGGTCTTAGGCCATGCATTGACTACCGTAACTTGAATAAGGTCACTGTGAGGAACCAGTATCCCCTTCCTCTGATTTTCGGATCTCTTTAATCAGGTTCAGGGGGCCCAATGGTTCTCTAAGTTTGATCTACGGGGGGCGTATAACCTTCTCCGCATCAGAGAGGGGGATGAGTGGAAGACTGCGTTCAACACGCCCGAAGGTCATTTCGAATACCTCGTCATGCCCTTTGGGTTGTGTAATGCCCCCGCGGTCTTCCAGAATTTCATAAATGAGATTTTAAGAGATTACCTGGGGGTATTTCTTGTAGTGTACCTTGATGACATACTTGTGTTTTCCAAGGACTGGTCCTCCCACATTGAGCATGTCAGGAAGGTGCTCCAGATCCTTCGGGGGAAACAAACTGTTTGCGAAGACCGAAAAATGTGTGTTTGGGGTGCAGGAGATACCATTTGGGTCAAATCCTCACTCCTCATGAATTCCGCATGGACCCCGCCAAGGTCCAGGCTGTGGCGGAATGGGTCCAACCTGCCTCCCTGAAGGCGTTACAGTGTTTCCTGGGGTTCGCTAATTATTACAGGAGATTTATTGCTAACTTCTCGGTCATCGCTAAGCCTCTTACGGACCTCACTCGCAAAGGTGCTGATCTCCTCCGCTGGCCTCCTGAGGCTGTCCAGGCTTTTGAGGTCCTTAAGAAGTGCTTTATCTCGGCCCCGGTGCTGGTTCAGCCCAACCAAATGGAGCCATTTATCGTGGAGGTTGACGCGTCCGAGGTGGGAGTGGGTGCTGTCTTGTCCCAGGGTACCAGGTCCCTCAACCATCTCCGTCCCTGTGCCTACTTCTCCAGGAAGTTTTCGCCCACTGAGAGTAACTATGATATTGGCAACCGCGAACTCTTAGCCATTAAATGGGCATTTGAAGAGTGGCGCCACTTCCTGGAGGGGGCTAGGCACCAGGTAACGGTCCTTACCGACCACAAGAATCTGGTTTTCCTAGAATCTGCCCGGAGGCTAAACCCGAGACAAGCTCGATGGGCGCTATTTTTTACCAGATTCAACTTTTTGGTTACCTATAGGGCTGGGTCTAAAAATATTAAGGCTGATGCACTGTCGCGTAGCTTCATGGCCAGCCCTCCTTCGGAGTAAGATCCTGCTTGTATTTTGCCTCCTGGTATAGTCGTTTCTTCTATTGATTCTGATTTAGTCTCTGAAATTGCTGCTGATCAAGGTTCAGCTCCCGGGAACCTGCCTGAGGACAAGCTGTTTGTTCCCCTGCAATTCCGGCTAAGGGTACTTAGGGAAAATCATGACTCCGCACTATCTGGTCATCCAGGCATCCTGGGTACCAAACACCTCATTGCCAGAAACTATTGGTGGCCTGGGTTGCCTAAAGACGTTAAGGCTTACGTCGCCGCTTGTGAGGTTTGTGCTAGGTCCAAGACTACCAGGTCCCGACCAGCGGGCTTACTACGTTCTTTGCCCATTCCCCAGAGACCTTGGACCCATATCTCCATGGATTTTATCACCGATCTGCCTCCATCTCAAGGCAAGTCGGTGGTGTGGGTTGTAGTAGACCGCTTCAGTAAGATGTGCCACTTTGTGTCCCTCAAGAAACTACCCAACGCCAAAACGTTGGCTACCTTGTTTGTCAAACACATCCTGCGTCTCCATGGGGTCCCTGTCAATATTGTTTCTGACAGAGGGGTACAATTTGTTTCTTTGTTTTGGAGAGCCTTCTGTAAGAATTTGGAGATTGATCTGTCCTTCTCCTCGGCCTTCCATCCTGAAACTAATGGCCAAACCGAGAGGACTAATCAATCTCTAGAACAATATTTAAGGTGTTTTATCTCTGACTGTCAATATGATTGGGTCTCATTCATTCCCCTCGCTGAATTTTCCCTTAATAACCGGGTCAGTAACTCGTCAGGGGTCTCCCCCTTTTTCTGTAATTTTGGGTTTAATCCACGGTTCTCCTCCGTTTCACCTGGTAGTTCCAACAATCCCGAGGTAGAGGTCGTTCATCGGGAACTGTGCACAGTCTGGGCCCAGGTTCAGAAGAACCTAGAGGCGTCCCAGAGCGTACAAAAAACTCAGGCAGATAGAAAACGTTCTGCTAACCCCTTGTTCATGGTCGGGGATCTGGTGTGGCTATCGTTTAAAAATTTGCGCCTTAAGGTCCCGTCCAAGAAGTTTGCTCCCCGGTTTATAGGGCCGTATAAGGTCATTGAAGTCCTCAATCCTGTCTCCTTCCGACTGGAGTTGCCCCATCTTTTCGAGTACACGACGTGTTTCATGCCTCCCTCCTGAAACGCTGCTCCCCGTCCTTGGCTCCCTCGAGGAAACCTCCGGTCCCTGTTCTCACCCCTGAGGGGGCAGAATTCGAGGTGGCCAAGTTTGTGGACAGCAGGATGGTCCAAGGCTCCCTCCAGTACCTGGTCCATTGGAGGGGATACGGGCCTGAGGAGAGGACTTGGGTACCCGCCCGGGATGTTCACGCTGGGATATTGGTCAGGAGGTTTCACCTTCGTTTCCCCAATAAACCAGGTACACTTAGAAAGGGTCCTGTGGCCCCTCATAAACGGGGGGAGGGGGGGGGGTACTGTAAAGGATCTGCCAGGCACAGCTTCGGGGTTAACGCCCATGGGTAATCAGTCTGCACCTGGTTCTATGTCTCTGAGACTGACTCCATCTTCCACCACTCAGGATGGCAGGCTTAGGAGTGGGAGAGCCTATCGCAGCCTGGCCAGACGGAGTTAGCTCCCGCCCTCTGTCTATTTATACCTGCCTTTCCTGTTCCTCCTTTGCTTGTGATTCTTCTCGTTTGGTTTCCTGGCCTTGCTGCAGCTTCTTGTACTATTGTCCTTGCTTCATATTGACCCCGGCTTACTGACTACTCTCCTGCTCTGCGTTTGGCACCTCGTACACTCCTGGTTTGACTCGGCTTGTTCACTTCTCTTGTTGCTCACAGTGTTGCCGTGGGCAACTGCCCCTTTCTCCCCCTAGCTCTGTGTACCATTGTCTGTCGTGCACTTATTGAGCGTAGGGACCGTCGCCCAGTTGTACCCCGTCGCCTAGGGCGGGTCGTTGCAAGTAGGCAGGGAGTGAGTGGCGGGTAGATTAGGGCTCACTTGTCTGTCTCCCCACCCCCGTCATTACAACCACATCCACAGCCTTACCCAGGACCAGTCTAGATACAGCACATCCACACCCAGGACCAGTCTAGATACAGCACATCCACACCCAGGACCAGTCTAGATACATCACATCCACAGCATTACCCAGGTCCAGTCTAGATACACCACATCCACAGCATTACCCAGGTCCAGTCTAGATACACCACATCCACAGCCTCACCCAGGACCAGTCTAGATACATCACATCCACAGCATTACCCAGGTCCAGTCTAGATACACCGCATCCACAGCATTACCCAGGACCAGTCTAGATACACCACATCCACAGCATTACCCAGGACCAGTCTAGATACACCACATCCACAGCATTACCCAGGACCAGTCTAGATACACCGCATCCACAGCATTACCCAGGTCCAGTCTAGATACACCACATCCACAGCCTCACCCAGGTCCAGTCTAGATACACCACATCCACAGCATTACCCAGGACCAGTCTAGATACACCACAGCCTCACCCAGGACCAGTCTAGATACATCACAGCCTCACCCAGGACCAGTCTAGATACACCACATCCACAGCCTCACCCAGGACCAGTCTAGATACATCACATCCACAGCATTACCCAGGACCAGTCTAGATACACCACATCCACAGCCTTACCCAGGACCAGTCTAGATACATCACATCCACAGCATTACCCAGGACCAGTCTAGATACACCACATCCACACCCAGGACCAGTCTAGATACACCACATCCACAGCCTTACCCAGGACCAGTCTAGATACACCACATCCATAGCCTTACCCAGGACCAGTCTATATACACCACAGCATTACCCAGGACCAGTCTAGATACACCACATCCACAGCATTAGCCAGGACCAGTCTATATACACCACATCCACAGCCTTACCCAGGTCCAGTCTATATACACCACATCCACAGCATTACCCAGGACCAGTCTAGATACACCACATCCACAGCCTTACCCAGGACCAGTCTATATACACCACAGCATTACCCAGGACCAGTCTATATACACCACAGCATTACCCAGGTCCAGTCTAGATACACCACATCCACAGCATCACCCAGGACCAGTCTATATACACCACAGCATTACCCAGGACCAGTCTATATACACCACATCCACAGCATTACCCAGGACCAGTCTATATACATCACATCCACAGCCTTACCCAGGACCAGTCTAGATACACCACATCCACAGCATTACCCAGGACCAGTCTAGATACACCACATCCACAGCCTTACCCAGGACCAGTCTAGATACACCACATCCACAGCATTACCCAGGACCAGTCTAGATACACCACATCCACAGCATTACCCAGGACCAGTCTAGATACACCACATCCACAGCATTACCCAGGACCAGTCTAGATACACCACATCCACAGCATTACCCAGGACCAGTCTAGATACACCACATCCACAGCCTCACCCAGGACCAGTCTAGATACACCACATCCACAGCATTACCCAGGACCAGTCTATATATATCACATCCACAGCCTTACCCAGGACCAGTCTAGATACACCACATCCACAGCCTTACCCAGGACCAGTCTAGATACACCACATCCACAGCCTTACCCAGGACCAGTCTAGATACACCACATCCACAGCATTACCCAGGACCAGTCTAGATACACCACATCCACAGCATTACCCAGGTCCAGTCTAGATACACCACATCCACAGCCTTACCCAGGACCAGTCTAGATACACCACATCCACAGCCTTACCCAGGACCAGTCTAGATACACCACATCCACAGCCTTACCCAGGACCAGTCTAGATACACCACATCCACCGCATTACCCAGGACCAGTCTAGATACACCACATCCACAGCATTACCCAGGACCAGTCTAGATACACCACATCCACAGCATTACCCAGGACCAGTCTATATACACCACATCCACAGCCTTACCCAGGACCAGTCTAGATACACCACATCCACCGCATTACCCAGGACCAGTCTAGATACACCACATCCACAGCATTACCCAGGACCAGTCTAGATACACCACATCCACAGCCTTACCCAGGACCAGTCTAGATACACCACATCCACAGCATTACCCAGGACCAGTCTAGATACACCACATCCACAGCCTCACCCAGGACCAGTCTATATACATCACATCCACAGCCTCACCCAGGACCAGTCTAGATACACCACATCCACAGCCTCACCCAGGTCCAGTCTAGATACATCACATCCACAGCATCACCCAGGACCAGTCTAGATACACCACATCCACAGCATTACCCAGGACCAGTCTATATACATCACATCCACAGCATTACCCAGGACCAGTCTAGATACACCACATCCACAGCATTACCCAGGACCAGTCTAGATACACCACATCCACAGCATTACCCAGGACCAGTCTAGATACACCACATCCACAGCATTACCCAGGACCTGTCTATATACACCACATCCACAGCCTTACCCAGGACCAGTCTAGATACACCACATCCACCGCATTACCCAGGACCAGTCTAGATACACCACATCCACAGCATTACCCAGGACCAGTCTAGATACACCACATCCACAGCATTACCCAGGTCCAGTCTAGATACACCACATCCACAGCCTTACCCAGGACCAGCCTAGATACATCACATCCACAGCATTACCCAGGACCAGCCTAGATACACCACATCCACAGCCTTACCCAGGTCCAGTCTATATACATCACATCCACAGCATTACCCAGGACCAGTCTAGATACACCACATCCACAGCATTACCCAGGACCAGTCTAGATACACCACATCCACAGCCTCACCCAGGACCAGTCTAGATACACCACATCCACAGCATTACCCAGGACCAGTCTAGATACACCACATCCACAGCCTTACCCAGGACCAGTCTAGATACACCACATCCACAGCCTTACCCAGGACCAGTCTAGATACACCACATCCACCGCATTACCCAGGTCCAGTCTAGATACACCACATCCACAGCCTCACCCAGGACCAGTCTAGATACACCACATCCACAGCATTACCCAGGTCCAGTCTAGATACATCACAGCCTCACCCAGGACCAGTCTAGATACACCACATCCACAGCATTACCCAGGTCCAGTCTATATACATCACATCCACAGCATTACCCAGGTCCAGTCTAGATACATCACATCTACAGCCTCACCCAGGACCAGTCTAGATACATCACATCCACAGCATTACCCAGGGCCAGTCTAGATACACCACATCCACAGCCTCACCCAGGACCAGTCTAGATACACCACATCCACAGCATTACCCAGGACCAGTCTAGATACACCACATCCACAGCATCACCCAGGTCCAGTCTATATACACCACATCCACAGCATTACCCAGGTCCAGTCTAGATACACCACATCCACAGCATTACCCAGGTCCAGTCTAGATACATCACATCCACAGCCTCACCCAGGACCAGTCTAGATACACCACATCCACAGCATTACCCAGGACCAGTCTAGATACACCACATCCACAGCATTACCCAGGACCAGTCTAGATACACCACATCCACAGCCTCACCCAGGACCAGTCTAGATACACCACATCCACAGCATTACCCAGGTCCAGTCTATATACATCACATCCACAGCATTACCCAGGTCCAGTCTATATACATCACATCCACAGCATTACCCAGGACCAGTCTAGATACATCACATCCACAGCATTACCCAGGACCAGTCTATATACACCACAGCATTACCCAGGACCAGTCTATATACACCACAGCATTACCCAGGTCCAGTCTAGATACACCACATCCACAGCATTACCCAGGTCCAGTCTAGATACACCACATCCACAGCATTACCCAGGACCAGTCTAGATACATCACATCCACAGCCTTACCCAGGACCAGTCTAGATACACCACATCCACAGCCTTACCCAGGACCAGTCTAGATACATCACATCCACAGCATTACCCAGGACCAGTCTAGATACACCACATCCACAGCATTACCCAGGACCAGTCTAGATACACCACATCCACAGCATTACCCAGGACCAGTCTAGATACATCACATCCACAGCCTTGCCCAGGTCCAGTCTAGATACACCACATCCACAGCATCACCCAGGACCAGTCTAGATACACCACATCCACAGCATTACCCAGGTCCAGTCTAGATACACCACATCCACAGCCTCACCCAGGACCAGTCTAGATACACCACATCCACAGCCTCACCCAGGACCAGTCTAGATACACCACATCCACAGCATTACCCAGGTCCAGTCTATATACATCACATCCACAGCATTACCCAGGTCCAGTCTATATACATCACATCCACAGCATTACCCAGGACCAGTCTAGATACATCACATCCACAGCCTCACCCAGGACCAGTCTATATACACCACATCCACAGCATTACCCAGGACCAGTCTAGATACACCACAGCCTCACCCAGGACCAGTCTAGATAAACCACATCCACAGCATTACCCAGGACCAGTCTAGATACATCACATCCACAGCATTACCCAGGACCAGTCTAGATACACCACATCCACAGCCTTACCCAGGACCAGTCTAGATACATCACATCCACAGCATTACCCAGGACCAGTCTAGATACACCACATCCACAGCATCACCCAGGACCAGTCTAGATACACCACATCCACAGCATTACCCAGGTCCAGTCTAGATACACCACATCCACAGCATTACCCAGGGCCAGTCTAGATACACCACATCCACAGCCTTACCCAGGACCAGTCTAGATACACCACATCCACAGCATTACCCAGGACCAGTCTAGATACACCACATCCACAGCATTACCCAGGACCAGTCTAGATACACCACATCCACAGCATTACCCAGGACCAGTCTAGATACACCACATCCACAGCCTTACCCAGGACCAGTCTAGATACACCACATCCACAGCATTACCCAGGACCAGTCTAGATACACCACATCCACAGCATTACCCAGGACCAGTCTAGATACACCACATCCACAGCATTACCCAGGACCAGTCTAGATACATCACATCCACAGCATTACCCAGGACCAGTCTAGATACACCACATCCACCGCATTACCCAGGTCCAGTCTAGATACATCACATCCACAGCATTACCCAGGTCCAGTCTAGATACACCACATACACAGCATTACCCAGGACCAGTCTATATACACCACATCCACAGCCTCACCCAGGACCAGTCTAGATACATCACATCCACAGCCTTACCCAGGTCCAGTCTAGATACACCACATCCACAGCATTACCCAGGACCAGTCTAGATACACCACATCCACAGCATTACCCAGGACCAGTCTAGATACACCACATCCACAGCATTACCCAGGACCAGTCTAGATACACCACAGCCTCACCCAGGACCAGTCTAGATACACCACAGCATTACCCAGGACCAGTCTAGATACACCACATCCACAGCATTACCCAGGTCCAGTCTAGATACATCACATCCACAGCATTACCCAGGTCCAGTCTAGATACATCACATCCACAGCATTACCCAGGACCAGTCTAGATACATCACATCCACAGCCTTACCCAGGACCAGTCTAGATACACCACATACACAGCATTACCCAGGACCAGTCTATATACACCACATCCACAGCCTTACCCAGGTCCAGTCTAGATACACCACATCCACAGCATTACCCAGGACCAGTCTATATACACCACATCCACAGCCTCACCCAGGACCAGTCTAGATACACCACATCCACAGCATTACCCAGGACCAGTCTAGATACATCACATCCACAGCATTACCCAGGACCAGTCTAGATACATCACATCCACAGCCTCACCCAGGTCCAGTCTAGATACACCACATCCACAGCCTTACCCAGGACCAGTCTAGATACACCACATCCACAGCATTACCCAGGACCAGTCTAGATACACCGCATCCACAGCATTACCCAGGACCAGTCTAGATACATCACATCCACAGCCTCACCCAGGACCAGTCTATATACATCACATCCACAGCATTACCCAGGACCAGTCTAGATACACCGCATCCACAGCATTACCCAGGACCAGTCTAGATACACCACATCCACAGCATTACCCAGGACCAGTCTATATACACCACATCCACAGCATTACCCAGGACCTGTCTAGATACACCACATCCACAGCATTACCCAGGACCAGTCTATATACATCACATCCACAGCCTCACCCAGGACCAGTCTAGATACATCACATCCACAGCATTACCCAGGACCAGTCTAGATACACCACATCCACAGCATTACCCAGGTCCAGTCTAGATACACCACATCCACAGCATTACCCAGGACCAGTCTAGATACATCACATCCACAGCATTACCCAGGTCCAGTCTAGATACACCACAGCATTACCCAGGACCAGTCTAGATACACCACATCCACAGCATTACCCAGGACCAGTCTAGATACACCACATCCACAGCCTTACCCAGGACCAGTCTAGATACACCACATCCACAGCATTACCCAGGACCAGTCTAGATACACCACATCCACAGCATTACCCAGGACCAGTCTAGATACACCACATCCACAGCATTACCCAGGACCAGTCTAGATACATCACATCCACAGCATTACCCAGGACCAGTCTAGATACACCACATCCACCGCATTACCCAGGTCCAGTCTAGATACATCACATCCACAGCATTACCCAGGTCCAGTCTAGATACACCACATACACAGCATTACCCAGGACCAGTCTATATACACCACATCCACAGCCTCACCCAGGACCAGTCTAGATACATCACATCCACAGCCTTACCCAGGTCCAGTCTAGATACACCACATCCACAGCATTACCCAGGACCAGTCTAGATACACCACATCCACAGCATTACCCAGGACCAGTCTAGATACACCACATCCACAGCATTACCCAGGACCAGTCTAGATACACCACATCCACAGCATTACCCAGGACCAGTCTAGATACACCACAGCATTACCCAGGACCAGTCTAGATACACCACATCCACAGCATTACCCAGGTCCAGTCTAGATACATCACATCCACAGCATTACCCAGGTCCAGTCTAGATACATCACATCCACAGCATTACCCAGGACCAGTCTAGATACATCACATCCACAGCCTTACCCAGGACCAGTCTAGATACACCACATACACAGCATTACCCAGGACCAGTCTATATACACCACATCCACAGCCTTACCCAGGTCCAGTCTAGATACACCACATCCACAGCATTACCCAGGACCAGTCTATATACACCACATCCACAGCCTCACCCAGGACCAGTCTAGATACACCACATCCACAGCATTACCCAGGACCAGTCTAGATACATCACATCCACAGCATTACCCAGGACCAGTCTAGATACATCACATCCACAGCCTCACCCAGGTCCAGTCTAGATACACCACATCCACAGCCTTACCCAGGACCAGTCTAGATACACCACATCCACAGCATTACCCAGGACCAGTCTAGATACACCGCATCCACAGCATTACCCAGGACCAGTCTAGATACATCACATCCACAGCCTCACCCAGGACCAGTCTATATACATCACATCCACAGCATTACCCAGGACCAGTCTAGATACACCGCATCCACAGCATTACCCAGGACCAGTCTAGATACACCACATCCACAGCATTACCCAGGACCAGTCTATATACACCACATCCACAGCATTACCCAGGACCTGTCTAGATACACCACATCCACAGCATTACCCAGGACCAGTCTATATACATCACATCCACAGCCTCACCCAGGACCAGTCTAGATACATCACATCCACAGCATTACCCAGGACCAGTCTAGATACACCACATCCACAGCATTACCCAGGTCCAGTCTAGATACACCACATCCACAGCATTACCCAGGACCAGTCTAGATACATCACATCCACAGCATTACCCAGGTCCAGTCTAGATACATCACATCCACAGCATTACCCAGGACCAGTCTAGATACACCACATCCACAGCATTACCCAGGACCAGTCTAGATACACCACATCCACAGCCTCACCCAGGACCAGTCTAGATACATCACATCCACAGCATTACCCAGGACCAGTCTAGATACACCACATCCACAGCCTCACCCAGGACCAGTCTAGATACACCAGGTATAAGCTTACAGGTCTATAGTTTCTGAGCTCTCTATTTGGCAGCCTTTTTGAGTATTGGCATCACATTTGGTTCGCGCCCGTCCTGTCGTACAGACCCGGTCAGGATAGAACTCTTAATTATCAGGAATAAGGGTCTGTCTATCCCGGTATTTCATTCCTGCGGGGTGTGTGACATCCGGTGACTTGTGTGTTTTAGTGTTTATAATGCGGCTGGCGTAAACCTTTATTTACCTTGTAGTACGAGTCATGTGTGATATGAACCGACCACTTCTGAATCCAGGACTTCTCCAGGGAGATGTGACGCCCCCTAGAGGCTCGGCCCTGACTGCAGGCACTGGAGTCATACAAGCCTTTAAAGTCATCAGGTAGAACATGCTCATATATACAGTGATTAATATGTAAAACAGAAGAGCGGCTTATCCAAAAATGTCTGTCACTGACCCTCAACAGCAGAAATACTGCACAGTGTACCAGCACTCTGACCCCGCGCCCCTCCGCTGTCCTCAGTCAGGAGGTGTATAAGATATACTGTATATATACAATACGGGTTCACTCAGGTTGTAGTTTTGAGGTGTCTGATGAAAGGGATAACCCGAGTCAGGCTCTGTTCACACCTGCGTCAGATACTCCGCCCTTACAGATCCCGTTGTTTTCCCTTCCAAATGACCCACCAAGCCATGACCTGACGATCCCTGTTATAAGTGGTATGAGGGATCCAGCACAGCGTTGTTACTTCTGTTATAAATGGAAGCCACAACACGAATGTGAACAGAGCTTCATATGTTATCACAAGATTTCTCCACCTGTCCCTGGCGTGGGTGATAATATGGTAAGTGTATATACAGGAGCGGATGTTGTGGTCCCGCAGTCCACCGACCAGCTGCTGGAAGTCACGCTCGTACGACCACCGCAGCCCCTTCATACAGCTGATGGGTGGGCCGACCAATCTGATAATGATGCCCATCAATGTTTTGGGACTGGAAAACCCCTTTAACTGCATTCCCATTGACGATTGATAAACCGCGTCACCGTCACATGACCCTACAGCCACTGCCGCCATTTACACATTAACGTTTTCCATAACTAGTACAAATAGTCTTGTCTTTCTCTTGTCAGGACTGTGTCTTCTGCAGGTATTTGTGGCTCCCTGCTGTATGGACCACCCACCATCCTAACCCCCACAGCATGCTGGGAGCTGGACTGGGATCAGCTGGAAGCCAACCAGGACAACTTCCATGCACTGTGTAAGTGCTTACAGGTGGGTCTCCCCAGGCACAACTAGTCATGGAGCTCCCCAAGCCCCCAAAGTCTCTCTACCCTGCATGGTGACCTTCCAGGGATTCCCTGCTGTATCCTGAGGGGACATAAGACACAGCAGTAGAGGAAATCTACAGAAACAGCATCACATGATTCTACAATAACTAACAGGACCGCAGTAATGACAGGGCCACGAGCCGCATGATGCTGCAATGTAGAGAAGATGCAGTCACGTCACCTAATGTGACCCGGGACATATACTCCACCTGCCGCCTGAAGTGTCAATTCTGGCCTGCAGGTTTCCATTCATTGACTCCTGATCGCTGAGTACATTCTGATTGTAGCGTGACCTCTCCTCCTCTGGGTGCGGCTGTGCTCTGGGCGCGGCTGTGCTCTGGGTGCGGCTGTCCTCTGGGCGCGGTTGTCCTCTGGGCGCGGCTGTCCTCTGGGCGCGGCTGTCCTCGGCGCGGCTGTCCTCTGGGCGCGGCTGTGCTCTGGGGGTCACCTGCAGGTTTCCAGCCCTCCAGTAAATGCTTCCTCTGGCAGCCTCCTCTCTATGATCACCGCCACTTCTTCCATGGACATATTCAGCTATAAGGCTAAATGCACATATTGCGGAATTTGATGTAGAAAATCCGCAACAAAACCGCAGATATACGCATGGAATTCCGCTGCTAATCCTCCGTCTTTTGATGCACACGGTGCAGATATTTTCTGCACGTAAATTGGCCTGCGGTGCGTATTATAAAATCTGCCGCATATCAATTTATCCTGCGTTTCCGCTTGTGAATTGTTCTAGGTTTAAAAAAAATGCATGAAAATACGCAGCATAAAAACGCACCTATTTCCGCATCAAAATGTAAAAACAACCTAAAAACTCATGAAGGTGTGGTTGTAGCTGCAGACTTACGTGCCTATACCTGCAGATTTTCCGCATCGAATTCCGCAATTTGTGCATTCAGCCTTAATACGGAAATAGGTGCGGATTTTGGTACGTTTTTCTGTAAAACTCGTCCGATACAATTCGGAAGCAGAAACGCAGGATAAATTGACATGCGGCGGATTTTACGCACCACAGGCAAATTTCACACGAGAGCAAAAGGCACTTAACAGCTCCGTGTGGCATCAGCATATGATGCGCGGCTGCATGCTTTTCGCGCAGCCGCCATCATTATGACACTCTGTTTGGATGTTTGCAGCACGTGGTGCTTTTCTGTTTTCATTCATAGTTTTCACAGCTGTTGCGCGAATCACGCTCGTCCCACAAAAGTGCTTCCGTGCGTCATGCGTGATTTTCACGCACCCATTGACTTCAATGGGTACGTAATGTGCGAAATACGCACAAAGGACGGACATGTCGTGAGTTTTTCGCAGCGGACTCACGCAGCGTAAAAATCACTGACAGTCTGCACGGCCCCATAGACTAATATAGGTCTGTGCGACGCGCGTGAAAATCACGTATATCCCGTTCATCTGAATAAGCCCTTAGGGGATGTTCACACCCAGAGTCAAAAACGTCTCAAGATACGGAGCTGTTTTCAAGGATAAACAGCCCCTGATTTTCAGACGTTTTTCGCGGCGTTTTCACAGTGTTTTTGGAGCTGTTTTCATTGGAGTCTATGAGAAAACGGTTCCAAAAACGTCCCAAGAAGTGTCCTGCACGTCTTTTGACAGCGACGCGTAAAATGACAGGTCGTCGGCACTGAACATCGGCAAACCCATTGAACGTAATGGCCAGATGTTTGCCGACGTATTGGAGCCGTTTTTTCAGACGTAATTCGAGGCATAAAATGCCTCCATTACGTCTGAAAATATGTCGTGTGAACCCGGCCTAAAAGACACAGAGGACAGACCAGACTAAAAACATCCTGATTTCCCGCTGGTTACCTCGGGGGGCACAGACCGCCGGTATTTGCTGTTGGCAATTGAAGACTTGACACTATGAATTGAAAAAGTGGCTCCTCCTCCAGGATAGGCCCCGCCCCCGAGCTGTTCAGTCTTGGCTTGGTGTGCACATGAGGCAGGCGCCGCCGTCTACCTATTATTTTGTGTTTGTTTATTTTTTTGTCTGCGTATCTCTACCTGTTGTCCCCTGCAAAATGACGCACGGTCATCCTACAAATGCAGCATTGTCGCACTGACTATGAAGAGCGGTTCTGTGGCCTATTCTTACCGGTGTGACGGACTCTGCAGGGATAACGGTACCCCCTGACCGTGTCTTGCTGTTTCTGCCCTTAGGACATCCACTTGTAGTCCGGGTAGAACCAGCCCTCGGCCTTTCCTCACTTGAGGCGCCTGAGCTCTCATTCCCTGAGTGTTTTCCTACCATTACCCCATGTTCTAAGGGGGAGTATTTTCTTGCTGTGCGGTTCCTGAGCGGATTCATTGGCCATTTACCCCCACAGTTTATCATAGTGCGTGGTGTACTGACCCCTCTACTGCAATGTCTGACTCTAAGGCTGGATTCACACGAGCGTTGCGTTTTTGCGCTCGCAAACAACGCGGCGTTTTGCGCGCGCAAAAAAACATTTGACAGCTGCGTGTGTCATCCGTGTCTGATGCGCGGCATCATAGAGATGAGGCTTGTCGACGCCCGTCACTGTCCAAGGTGCTGAAAGAGCTAAATCTTTCAGCACCCTCGACAGTGAATGCCGAACACAACAGCGAAAAACCTGTAAAAAAAAAAAGATAAAGTTCCTACTTACCGAGAACTTCCCGGCCGTTGCCTTGGTGACGCGTCCTTGGTGACGCGCCTCTCTTGACATCAGGCCCCACCTCCCTGGATGACGCAGCAGTCCAAGTGACCGCTGCAGCCTGTGATTGGCCTGTGATTGGCTGGAGCTGTCACTTGAACTGAAGTGTCATCCCGGGAGGTCGGACTGCAGGAAGGAGACAGGAGTAATCGGTAAGTTAGAACTTCGTTTTTTTTTTTTACAGGTTCATGTATTTTGGGATCGCAAGTCACTGTCCATGGTGCTGAAACAGTTTAACTCTTTCAGCACCATGCACCGTGAATGTCTCCCGACGTCGCGGACCGGAAATTTTTTTGCCGGGTTCGGCCAAAACGAGTTTGGCCGAACCCGGTGAAGTTAGCTTCTGTTGTCGGGGTTCGCTAATCGCAAAGACACTCCGTTTGGATGTTCGGAAACAGAAAAGCACGTGGTGCTTTTCTGTTTACATTCATCCTTTTGACAGCTGTTGCGCAAACACGCAGTTCGCACGGAAGTGCTTCCGTGCGACATGCGTGGTTTTCACGCACCCATTGACTTCAATGGGTGCGTGATGCGTTGAAAACGCTGAATCAACGGACATGTCGTGAGTTTTTGGCAACGGAGCAACGCTGCGCAAAAAACGCTGCCATGTCTGTACGGCCCCATTGACTAATATAGCTACGGGCAACGCACGTGAAAATCACGCGCGTTGCACGCGCGTATTTTACGTTCGTCTGAATAAAGCCTAAGGGAGAGCCTTCTCGCCAGACAACCATTACCGTCCATTATGCCTGCTCTAAATGTCCCTGTAGTCGGCAGCTTCCTTATGCCATGCATGCCAGCCGCCTGGGCAAAGGTATTGTGGGTTTTGATCCTGACTGGGCCCATTCCCTTTCCAGGACCGTAGGTAACCTGGCGGACATCACTTAGTCCACGATAGAATGCCTTTCTGACCAACCTCTGGACTCTCCGTCCATGTGTTCCCCACATGGCAGGACCCAAAAACATGCCATGTGTGCGTGACTGGCTTCACTTCTGCCTCACCCCCACCCCTGCAGAGGAGCGGTCCGGTGCCTCCTGTACCCCCAGGGGGGTCTTATCAGATCTTTTTTGATTCAGATAACAAGGGGTCTTCCAAACATCCCTCTTGTGTTGGGTGCTTATAAGGTGGTCCGTGGCACCTTCCAGCCCTCCTCTTCTTCTTTACCTGAATTACTTTCCTTCCTTCAACCTCAACTGTCCCAGATGACCTTCATGCCCATAATGAACTTGACGGCAACGTTTTCAGCGAGTGGAGACGCCCGGACAAGAAGTTCAGTCACTCTGGCCAGTTGGACGTTGTTCATCCCTTTCAGGGAGGGGTCTCTTCCAAGTTTGAGTCTCCTCCAGTGGACCTTCCGCTTTCCAGCCTGGCCAGAACTACTACTGAGCCTACGGCAGACGCAACTTTCTTCAAGGATCCTCTAGATCGCCGTATGGGGTCATTCGTCGAGTCTGCCTTTTTTGAGGCTTCTGGCTATTTCTAATGCCCTATTTTTGCCATGCCCGGGGTCAGCCGACTCCATCATCGCCTCCTCTCTGGGACAGCTCTGGAGAAATTGGCTGTTCTGTCCCATCTTCCCTCTAATGCGTTCAAGTACCTGTGCGAGAAAGAAGAAATGAAGAAATCTCGGGACTCTATTGTATAAACATTAAAAATCCACCCAGCACGGAAAGAAGAACCAGTATGCTGACGCGTTTCAAGCTCCAACTGCGTTCCTAGTCATAGCGAGTCTTCTCTACCTGCATGTGAGCCCCGTTCTCAGTCATAACGAGTCTTCTCTACCTGCATGTGAGCCCCGTTCTCAGTCATAGCGAGTCTTCTTTACCTGCATGTGAGCCCCGTTCTGAGTCATAACGAGTCTTCTCTACCTGCATGTGAGCCCCGTTCTCACTCATAGCGAGTCTTCTCTACCTGCATGTGAGCCCCGTTCTCAGTCATAGCGAGTCTTCTCTACCTGCATGTGAGCCCCGTTCTCAGTCATAGCGAGTCTTCTCTACCTGCATGTGAGCCCCTGTCACGGACACAGGGTATGTGGACCCACTAGGCCGCTCCGCCGTATCGGGGAGGCAGCTGACCAGGTCACAGTCTATGCGAAAGTCAATGGTAGACAGTAATGCTGGGTACCTGAAATAGTCGGGAAGGTGGCTGTGGCTTCAGCACGGATGGAGGCTGGTGCGGCAGGAGGCGCCAGACGTGGCGGGCAGTATCCGATGAAGCGGAAGACACTGGACGTGGCAGAAGACACTGGACGTGGCAGAAGAAACTGGACGTGGCAGACGACACTACTCCAACACTGGGAACAATACGGAATACAGGAACAGGTAACCGGGAACGGGAGACACTTAAGGGACCATTGCGAGACAGACTGGGATAGACTAACAACGCTCAGGCCAGGATCAGAAGGCCTGGGGCCGCCTTATAGACCAGGAAATCAGGGCAGGTGATGATGATGACGAAATCATTGGTGCGCGCGCTGGCCCTTGAAGGCCGTGCGCGAGCGCGCGCACCCTACGGGACACCGCAGGACGGAGCGGAAGTGAGCGCTGGCGTCTCCTAGGAAGGAGGCAGGGACCAGCGCTCACGGATCCATGGCTGCGGGCGTCGGGAGGTGAGTAAACCCGACGGCCCGCGGCCATGGACGTTACAGCCCCGTTCTCAGTCATAGCGAGTCTTCTCTACCTGCATGTGAGCCCCGTTCTCAGTCATAACGAGTCTTCTCTACCTGCATGTGAGCCCCGTTCTCAGTCATAACGAGTCTTCTCTACCTGCATGTGAGCCCCGTTCTGAGTCATAGCGAGTCTTCTCTACCTGCATGTGAGCCCCGTTCTGAGTCATAGCGAGTCTTCTCTACCTGCATGTGAGCCCCGTTCTCACTCATAGCGAGTCTTCTCTACCTGCATGTGAGCCCCGTTCTCACTCATAGCGAGTCTTCTCTACCTGCATGTGAGCCCCGTTCTCACTCATAGCGAGTCTTCTCTACCTGCATGTGAGCCCCGTTCTCAGTCATAGCGAGTCTTCTCTACCTGCATGTGAGCCCCGTTCTCACTCATAGCGAGTCTTCTCTACCTGCATGTGAGCCCCGTTCTCACTCATAGCGAGTCTTCTCTACCTGCATGTGAGCCCCGTTCTCAGTCATAGCGAGTCTTCTCTACCTGCATGTGAGCCCCGTTCTCAGTCATAGCGAGTCTTCTCTACCTGCATGTGAGCCCCGTTCTCAGTCATAGCGAGTCTTCTCTACCTGCATGTGAGCCCCGTTCTCACTCATAGCGAGTCTTCTCTACCTGCATGTGAGCCCCGTTCTCAGTCATAGCGAGTCTTCTCTACCTGCATGTGAGCCCCGTTCTCAGTCATAGCGAGTCTTCTCTACCTGCATGTGAGCCCCGTTCTCAGTCATAGCGAGTCTTCTCTACCTGCATGTGAGCCCCGTTCTCACTCATAGCGAGTCTTCTCTACCTGCATGTGAGCCCCGTTCTCAGTCATAGCGAGTCTTCTCTACCTGCATGTGAGCCCCGTTCTCAGTCATAGCGAGTCTTCTCTACCTGCATGTGAGCCCCGTTCTCAGTCATAGCGAGTCTTCTCTACCTGCATGTGAGCCCCGTTCTCAGTCATAGCGAGTCTTCTCTACCTGCATGTGAGCCCCGTTCTCACTCATAGCGAGTCTTCTCTACCTGCATGTGAGCCCCGTTCTCACTCATAGCGAGTCTTCTCTACCTGCATGTGAGCCCCGTTCTCAGTCATAGCGAGTCTTCTCTACCTGCATGTGAGCTCCGTTCTGAGTCATAGCGAGTCTTCTCTACCTGCATGTGAGCCCCGTTCTCAGTCATAGCGAGTCTTCTCTACCTGCATGTGAGCCCCGTTCTCAGTCATAGCGAGTCTTCTCTACCTGCATGTGAGCCCCGTTCTCAGTCATAGTGAGTCTTCTCTACCTGCATGTGAGCCCCGTTCTCAGTCATAGCGAGTCTTCTCTACCTGCATGTGAGCCCCGTTCTCACTCATAGCGAGTCTTCTCTACCTGCATGTGAGCCCCGTTCTCACTCATAGCGAGTCTTCTCTACCTGCATGTGAGCCCCGTTCTCAGTCATAGCGAGTCTTCTCTACCTGCATGTGAGCTCCGTTCTGAGTCATAGCGAGTCTTCTCTACCTGCATGTGAGCCCCGTTCTCAGTCATAGCGAGTCTTCTCTACCTGCATGTGAGCCCCGTTCTCAGTCATAGCGAGTCTTCTCTACCTGCATGTGAGCCCCGTTCTCAGTCATAGCGAGTCTTCTCTACCTGCATGTGAGCCCCGTTCTCAGTCATAGTGAGTCTTCTCTACCTGCATGTGAGCCCCGTTCTCAGTCATAGCGAGTCTTCTCTACCTGCATGTGAGCCCCGTTCTCACTCATAGCGAGTCTTCTCTACCTGCATGTGAGCCCCGTTCTCAGTCATAGCGAGTCTTCTCTACCTGCATGTGAGCCCCGTTCTCAGTCATAGCGAGTCTTCTCTACCTGCATGTGAGCCCCGTTCTCACTCATAGCGAGTCTTCTCTACCTGCATGTGAGCCCCGTTCTCAGTCATAGCGAGTCTTCTCTACCTGCATGTGAGCCCCGTTCTCAGTCATAGCGAGTCTTCTCTACCTGCATGTGAGCCCCGTTCTCAGTCATAGTGAGTCTTCTCTACCTGCATGTGAGCCCCGTTCTCAGTCATAGCGAGTCTTCTCTACCTGCATGTGAGCCCCGTTCTCACTCATAGCGAGTCTTCTCTACCTGCATGTGAGCCCCGTTCTCAGTCATAGCGAGTCTTCTCTACCTGCATGTGAGCCCCGTTCTCAGTCATAGCGAGTCTTCTCTACCTGCATGTGAGCCCCGTTCTCACTCATAGCGAGTCTTCTCTACCTGCATGTGAGCCCCGTTCTCAGTCATAGCGAATCTTCTCTACCTGCATGTGAGCCCCGTTCTGAGTCATAGCGAGTCTTCTCTACCTGCATGTGAGCCCCGCTCAGTTCTGTTCCTAAATCACCCGGCTTTGTTTGAGCCATCTACTCTCTGCTCCTTCAAGTAGTCATTATTCAGGTGCCCGCGCCCCAAAGGTTTTGGGAGTTCTACTCCAACCTTTTAGTCGTGCCAAAGAAGGACGGCTCGGTTCGGTCCATCCTAGACCTTAAGAGTCTGAACGCTTATGTCGGGGTCCTCCATTTCCACATGAAATTTCTAGGACTCGCTGCGGGAGGACTGTCCTGTACTTTAATCATGTTCTCGGTACGGGACAGCAGTTCCGGGGAGAGGCAGCGACTTCTATGATCAGATTACTATGATATGAGGAGCGCGGTCCCCTGCAGTGTTCGCTTCGGGAAATGCGGCCGACGTACGGACTGGATATCACGGGCTGAACACGCCGCTGTGAATCCGGCCTTAGAGGAAGATTTCTGCTTTGTCTGCACTTTTTCAATGGGCTTTTGCTCTCAAGTAAAGACTTTCCTGCGGGGGAGGGGGGCTCATCTGTTCCTTCCGTTCAGGCGCCCCTCAGCGGTGTAATCTCCGTGGACTCCTCAGGTGGCGGCGTCTGGACCCTGGACGGACGTTTTCCAGATTTCGGAGCTGCTCCTTTGTGCTGCAGGTCTCCCTTGGTCTTCCATAAGAATAAAGAGACTGTTGTGTCTGCTCCTCCGGGGGTCCGGCTGTGCGTGGCCTTCACGTGGTCCCAGCAGTCTGCATATATCTGGAGACTGGTTTTGGCGCTCCACTTCTCGGCGATGCGAGGCCACACAAGGCGCGTTGGGTTCAGGGGTCTCTCGGGCTTTACTTGCTCCGGTCTGCGGTCCGCGCTTCTCACCTCCACCACATTCATTCTATGTCGCCCTCTGACGCCCGTCACAAGGTTCAGCGGTGCTATAGACGGGTCGCGTGGCTGTCATTGTTTTTCACCCTCTGGCTCGTCTCCAATGGTCCTTTTCCCCCCATGATATAAATGAGAAAATAAGATGATTGTTGTCATTGTAATGGTTGGGAGATGTCCCCACTCTGGGCCCGGGACCTGGGGTCCTGAATGTTTGCTTGGTTGCTGTTTTCGGCTTCTGTGGTGTCTGTGGGAGGGGCATGCATGTCTGGGCGGAGCCAACACATTTTTTTCTACCTAGTGTCAAGTGCCCCTCCCCCGGGTGCTGCGGCCCCCAATGATTTAATATTTAACGAGGACTAAAAATCCCATTTTATTTCAGTAATTGTTTGTTTTTAGTCCCACTGGGCAGAGCTGAATATGATGGCGAAGACCTGAGGGCCCGTGTTACGCCATTGTCTGCCATGACATCTCATCGGCACAGGGACAGTAGGGTGACAGAGGACCCCCCCTCTCTCTAAGGCCCTGTTCACACTGAGTTTTTTACTGCGGTTTTTCCGTTTTTTAATTTTGAGGCAGATTTTGCTCTGTCTGCACGCCGTGTCTTTTTCGCCCGTTGCCATTGGCAAAAAACGCCGCGAAGTACGCTTTTTTGCCTCCCATTGATGTCAACGGGAGTTCAGAGGCGTGAACCTGCTCGCAGGAAAAAAAACGCCTCCGCCTCCCATTGGAACCAATGGGAAGCATTTTCGGCCGTTTTTTGGCACGTTTTCCAACGCGGTCTCCGCGTCAAAAAACTTGTCAAACTCTGTGTGAACTCCCCCTAAAAAAGAAGCGACATGCCCTATCTTATGCCGTTTTCCGCCTCAAAAACCCCATTGAAATCAATGGGAGACGGAAATAAACGTGTTTATTGACGTGTTTTTTTTTGCCGCGATTTTTGACACAAAACGCGTGTGGTGCAAAACCACTTAAAGAAACCGGAGCTGATTTTTCCAGGCAGAATTTACTGCCTGAAAAAAAAGTCCAATCCCGGCCGTTCCAGCAGGGTGCCCGCTATAAGGCCGGACTCACACGCACCTATGTTATGTGGCCGTTCCAGCAGGGTGCCCGCTATAAGGCCGGACTCACACACACCTATGTTATGTGGCCGTTCCAGCAGGGTGCCCGCTATAAGGCCGGACTCACACACACCTATGTTATGTGGCCGTTCCAGCAGGGTGCCCGCTATAAGGCCGGACTCACACACACCTATGTTATGTGGCCGTTCCAGCAGGGTGCCCGCTATAAGGCCGGACTCACACGCACCTATGTTATGTGGCCGTTCCAGCAGGGTGCCCGCTATAAGGCCGGACTCACACGCACCTATGTTATGTGGCCGTTCCAGCAGGGTGCCCGCTATAAGGCCGGACTCACACGCACCTATGTTATGTGGCCGTTCCAGCAGGGTGCCCGCTATAAGGCCGGACTCACACGCACCTATGTTATGTGGCCGTTCACACTGATGTTGTTTCCACGGACCGTGTGAAGGGACATGTCCTGCCTTTTCACGCATCCCTCCATAGACTCAACTATAGTGGATGCGAGACATGGCGTCCCGCAGCGCTGAGCACGGATGCACCTCGGCTGTGATGCGTTCGTGTGAATCCGGCCTAATAAGCAGCTTATAGAGCGGGTCCGGCTGTGTGCTGGATCCATGTACGGCAGGAAGGGGTTAATATGTATTATATACATCATGGGGTTAATGTTTCTTATATACGCCATAGGCTATAAACATCACAGCCTCCATCTTTCTTGCTGTAGACATCACGGCCTCCATCTTTCTTACTGTAGACATCACGGCCTCCATCTTTCTTACTGTAGACATCACGGCCTCCATCTTTCTTACTGTAGACTTCACGGCCTCCATCTTTCTTACTGTAGACTTCACGGCCTCCATCTTTCTTACTGTAGACTTCACGACCTCCATCTTTCTTGCTGTAGACATCACGGCCTCCATCTTTCTTACTGTAGACATCACGGCCTCCATCTTTCTTACTGTAGACATCACGGCCTCCATCTTTCTTACTGTAGACATCACGGCCTCCATCTTTCTCACTGTAGACTTCACGACCTCCATCTTTCTCTCTATAGACATCACGGCCTCCATCTTTCTCACTGTAGACTTCACGACCTCCATCTTTCTCTCTATAGACATCACGGCCTCCATCTTTCTTACTGTAGACTTCACGACCTCCATCTTTCTTGCTGTAGACATCACGGCCTCCATCTTTCTTACTGTAGACATCACGGCCTCCATCTTTCTTGCTGTAGACATCATGGTCTCCATCTTTATTACTGTAGACTTCACGGCCTCCATCTTTCTTACTGTAGACATCACGGCTTCCATCTTTATTACTGTAGACTTTATGGCCTCCATCTTTCTTACTGTAGACATCACGGCCTCCATCTTTCTCGCTGTAGACTTTATGGCCTCCATCTTCCTCGCTGTAGACGTCATGGCCTCCATCTTTCTTACTGTAGACTTCACGGCCTCCATCTTTCTTGCTGTAGACATCATGGCCTCCATCTTTCTTGCTGTAGACTTCACGGCCTCCATCTTTCTTACTGTAGACATCACGGCCTCCATCTTTCTTACTGTAGACATCACGGCCTCCATCTTTATTACTGTAGACTTTATGGCCTCCATCTTTCTTACTGTAGACATCACGGCCTCCATCTTTCTCACTGTAGACTTTATGGCCTCCATCTTCCTCGCTGTAGACGTCATGGCCTCCATCTTTCTTACTGTAGACATCACGGCCTCCATCTTTCTTACTGTAGACATCACGGCCTTCATCTTTCTCACTGTAGACATCACGACCTCCATCTTTCTTACTGTAGACATCACGGCCTCCATCTTTCTCACTGTAGACTTTATGGCCTCCATCTTCCTCGCTGTAGACGTCATGGCCTCCATCTTTCTTACTGTAGACTTCACGGCCTCCATCTTTCTTACTGTAGACTTCACGGCCTCCATCTTTCTTACTGTAGACTTCACGGCCTCCATCTTTCTTACTGTAGACATCACGGCCTCCATCTTTCTTACTGTAGACATCACGGCCTCCATCTTTCTTACTGTAGACTTCACGGCCTCCATCTTTCTTACTGTAGACATCACGGCCTCCATCTTTCTTACTGTAGACATCACGGCCTCCATCTTTCTTACTGTAGACTTCACGGCCTCCATCTTTCTTACTGTAGACATCACGGCCTCCATCTTTCTTACTGTAGACTTCACGGCCTCCATCTTTCTTACTGTAGACATCACGGCCTCCATCTTTCTTACTGTAGACATCACGGCCTCCATCTTTCTTGCTGTAGACTTCACGGCCTCCATCTTTCTTACTGTAGACATCACGGCCTCCATCTTTCTTACTGTAGACATCACGGCCTCCATCTTTCTTACTGTAGACATCACGGCCTCCATCTTTATTACTGTAGACTTTATGGCCTCCATCTTTCTTACTGTAGACATCACGGCCTCCATCTTTCTTACTGTAGACGCCACGGCCTCCATCTTTCTTACTGTAGACGCCACGGCCTCCATCTTTCTTACTGTAGACATCACGGCCTCCGTCTCTCTCTCTGGAGAATATAAGGTGATGTTGGTCTCTCTCCCTCTGGAGGATATAAGGTGATGTTTGTCTCTCTGGAGGATATAAGGTGATGTTGGTCTCTCTCTCTGGAGGATATAAGGTGATGTTTGTCTCTCTCTGGAGAATATAAGGTGATGTTGGTCTCTCTCTGGAGGATATAAGGTGATGTTGGTCTCTCTCTCTGGAGGATATAAGGTGATGTTTGTCTCTCTCTGGAGGATATAAGGTGATGTTTGTCTCTCTGGAGGATATAAGGTGATGTTTGTCTCTCTCTCTGGAGAATATAAGGTGATGTTTGTCTCTCTGGAGGATATAAGGTGATGTTGGTCTCTCTCTCTGGAGGATATAAGGTGATGTTGGTCTCTCTCTGGAGGCTATAAGGTGATGTTGGTCTCTCTCTCTGGGGGATATAAGATGATGTTTGTCTCTCTCTCTCTGGAGGATATAAGGTGATGTTTGTCTCTCTCTGGAGGATATAAGGTGATGTTTGTCTCTCTCTGGAGGATATAAGGTGATGTTTGTCTCTCTGGAGGATATAAGGTGATGTTTGTCTCTCTCTCTGGAGGATATAAGGTGATGTTTGTCTCTCTCTCTGGAGGATATAAGGCGATGTTGGTCTCTCTCTGGAGGATATAAGGTGATGTTTGTCTCTCTGGAGGATATAAGGTGATGTTTGTCTCTCTCTGGAGAATATAAGGTGATGTTTGTCTCTCTCTGGAGGATATAAGGTGATGTTTGTCTCTCTCTCTCTGGAGAATATAAGGTGATGTTTGTCTCTCTCTGGAGGATATAAGGTGATGTTTGTCTCTCTGGAGGATATAAGGTGATGTTTGTCTCTCTCTCTGGAGGATATAAGGTGATGTTGGTCTCTCTCTCTGGAGGATATAAGGTGATGTTTGTCTCTCTCTGGAGGATATAAGGTGATGTTTGTCTCTCTCTGGAGGATATAAGGTGATGTTTGTCTCTCTCTCTGGAGGATATAAGGTGATGTTGGTCTCTCTCTGGAGGATATAAGGTGATGTTTGTCTCTCTGGAGGATATAAGGTGATGTTTGTCTCTCTCTCCGGAGAATATAAGGTGATGTTTGTCTCTCTCTCTGGAGGATATAAGGTGATGTTTGTCTCTCTCTCTCTGGAGGATATAAGGTGATGTTTGTCTCTCTGGAGGATATAAGGTGATGTTTGTCTCTCTCTCTGGAGGATATAAGATGATGTTTGTCTCTCTCTGGAGGATATAAGGTGATGTTGGTCTCTCTCTCTCTGGAGGATATAAGGTGATGTTTGTCTCTCTGGAGAATATAAGGTGATGTTTGTCTCTCTATGGAGGATATAAGGTGATGTTTGTCTCTCTCTCTCTGGAGGATATAAGGTGATGTTTGTCTCTCTCTCTGGAGGATATAAGGTGATGTTGGTCTCTCTCTCTCTGGAGGATATAAGGTGATGTTGGTCTCTCTCTGGAGGATATAAGGTGATGTTGGTCTCTCTCTGGAGGATATAAGGTGATGTTTGTCTCTCTATGGAGGATATAAGGTGATGTTTGTCTCTCTCTCTCTCTGGAGAATATAAGGTGATGTTTGTCTCTCTCTGGAGGATATAAGGTGATGTTTGTCTCTCTCTGGAGGATATAAGGTGATGTTTGTCTCTCTCTCTGGAGGATATAAGGTGATGTTTGTCTCTCTCTCTCTGGAGAATATAAGGTGATGTTTGTCTCTCTCTGGAGGATATAAGGTGATGTTTGTCTCTCTCTGGAGGATATAAGGTGATGTTTGTCTCTCTCTGGAGGATATAAGGTGATGTTGGTCTCTCTCTCTGGATGATATAAGGTGATGTTTGTCTCTCTCTGGAGGATATAAGATGATGTTTGTCTCTCTCTGGAGAATATAAGGTGATGTTTGTCTCTCTCTGGAGGATATAAGGTGATGTTTGTCTCTCTCTGGAGGATATAAGGTGATGTTTGTCTCTCTCTCTGGAGAATATAAGGTGATGTTGGTCTCTCTCTGGAGGATATAAGGTGATGTTTGTCTCTCTCTGGAGGATATAAGGTGATGTTTGTCTCTCTGGAGGATATAAGGTGATGTTTGTCTCTCTCTCTCTCTCTCTCTGGAGGATATAAGGTGATGTTGGTCTCTCTGGAGGATATAAGGTGATGTTTGTCTCTCTCTCTCTCTCTGGAGGATATAAGGTGATGTTTGTCTCTCTCTCTGGAGAATATAAGGTGATGTTTGTCTCTCTCTCTGGAGGATATAAGGTGATGTTTGTCTCTCTCTGGAGGATATAAGGTGATGTTTGTCTCTCTCTCTGGAGGATATAAGGTGATGTTTGTCTCTCTCTCTGGAGGATATAAGATGATGTTTGTCTCTCTCTCTCTGGAGGATATAAGGTGATGTTTGTCTCTCTCTCTGGAGAATATAAGGTGATGTTTGTCTCTCTCTCTGGAGGATATAAGGTGATGTTTGTCTCTCTCTGGAGGATATAAGGTGATGTTTGTCTCTCTGGAGGATATAAGGTGATGTTTGTCTCTCTGGAGGATATAAGGTGATGTTTGTCTCTCTCTCTGGAGGATATAAGATGATGTTTGTCTCTCTCTGGAGGATATAAGGTGATGTTGGTCTCTCTCTCTCTGGAGGATATAAGGTGATGTTTGTCTCCCTCTGGAGGATATAAGGTGATGTTTGTCTCTGTCTCTCTGGAGGATATAAGGTGATCTTTGTCTCTCTCTCTCTGGAGAATATAAGGTGATGTTTGTCTCTCTCTGGAGGATATAAGGTGATGTTTGTCTCTCTCTGGAGGATATAAGGTGATGTTTGTCTCTCTCTCTGGAGGATATAAGGTGATGTTTGTCTCTCTCTCTGGAGGATATAAGGTGATGTTTGTCTCTCTCTCTGGAGGATATAAGGTGATGTTTGTCTCTCTCTCTGGAGGATATAAGGTGATGTTTGTCTCTCTCTGGAGGATATAAGGTGATGTTTGTCTCTCTCTGGAGGATATAAGGTGATGTTTGTCTCTCTCTGGAGGATATAAGGTGATGTTGGTCTCTCTCTCTGGATGATATAAGGTGATGTTTGTCTCTCTCTGGAGGATATAAGGTGATGTTTGTCTCTCTGGAGGATATAAGGTGATGTTTGTCTCTCTCTCTCTGGAGAATATAAGGTGATGTTTGTCTCTCTCTGGAGGATAGAAGGTGATGTTTGTCTCTCTCTCTGGAGGATATAAGGTGATGTTTGTCTCTCTCTCTGGAGAATATAAGGTAATGTTTGTCTCTCTCTGGAGGATATAAGGTGATGTTTGTCTCTCTCTGGAGGATATAAGGTGATGTTTGTCTCTCTCTCTCTGGAGAATATAAGGTGATGTTTGTCTCTCTCTCTCTGGAGGATATAAGGTGATGTTTGTCTCTCTCTCTGGAGGATATAAGGTGATGTTTGTCTCTCTCTCTGGAGGATATAAGGTGATGTTTGTCTCTCTCTCTGGAGGATATAAGGTGATGTTGGTCTCTCTCTGGAGGATATAAGGTGATGTTTGTCTCTCTCTGGAGGATATAAGGTGATGTTGGTCTCTCTCTGGAGGATATAAGGTGATGTTTGTCTCTCTCTCTGGAGGATATAAGGTGATGTTGGTCTCTCTCTGGAGGATATAAGGTGATGTTTGTCTCTCTCTGGAGGATATAAGGTGATGTTGGTCTCTCTCTGGAGGATATAAGGTGATGTTGGTCTCTCTCTCTGGAGGATATAAGGTGATGTTTGTCTCTCTCTCTCTGGATAATATAAGGTGATGTTTGTCTCTCTCTCTGGAGGATATAAGGTGATGTTTGTCTCTCTCTCTCTGGAGGATATAAGGTGATGTTTGTCTCTCTCTCTCTGGAGGATATAAGGTGATGTTGGTCTCTCTCTGGAGAATATAAGGTGATGTTGGTCTCTCTCTGGAGAATATAAGGTGATGTTTGTCTCTCTCTCTGGAGGATATAAGGTGATGTTTGTCTCTCTCTCTGGAGAATATAAGGTAATGTTTGTCTCTCTCTGGAGGATATAAGGTGATGTTTGTCTCTCTCTGGAGGATATAAGGTGATGTTTGTCTCTCTCTCTCTGGAGAATATAAGGTGATGTTTGTCTCTCTCTCTCTGGAGGATATAAGGTGATGTTTGTCTCTCTCTCTGGAGGATATAAGGTGATGTTTGTCTCTCTGGAGGATATAAGGTGATGTTGGTCTCTCTCTGGAGGATATAAGGTGATGTTTGTCTCTCTCTGGAGGATATAAGGTGATGTTGGTCTCTCTCTGGAGGATATAAGGTGATGTTTGTCTCTCTCTCTGGAGGATATAAGGTGATGTTGGTCTCTCTCTGGAGGATATAAGGTGATGTTGGTCTCTCTCTGGAGGATATAAGGTGATGTTGGTCTCTCTCTGGAGGATATAAGGTGATGTTTGTCTCTCTCTCTCTGGAGGATATAAGGTGATGTTGGTCTCTCTGGAGGATATAAGGTGATGTTGGTCTCTCTGGAGGATATAAGGTGATGTTTGTCTCTCTCTCTGGAGGATATAAGGTGATGTTTGTCTCTCTCTCTCTGGAGGATATAAGGTGATGTTGGTCTCTCTCTGGAGAATATAAGGTGATGTTGGTCTCTCTCTGGAGGATATAAGGTGATGTTTGTCTCTCTCTGGAGGATATAAGGTGATGTTTGTCTCTCTCTCTGGAGAATATAAGGTGATGTTTGTCTCTCTGGAGGATATAAGGTGATGTTTGTCTCTCTCTCTCTGGAGGATATAAGGTGATGTTTGTCTCTCTCTCTCTGGAGGATATAAGGTGATGTTTGTCTCTCTCTCTGGAGGATATAAGGTGATGTTTGTCTCTCTCTCTCTGGAGGATATAAGGTGATGTTTGACTCTCTCTGGAGGATATAAGGTGATGTTTGTCTCTCTCTCTGGAGAATATAAGGTGATGTTTGTCTCTCTCTCTGGAGGATATAAGGTGATGTTTGTCTCTGGAGGATATAAGATGATGTTTGTCTCTCTGTAGAATATAAGGTGATGTTGGTCTCTCTCTCTGGAGGATATAAGGTGATGTTTGTCTCTCTCTGGAGGATATAAGGTGATGTTGGTCTCTCTCTCTCTGGAGGATATAAGGTGATGTTTGTCTCTCTGGAGAATATAAGGTGATGTTGGTCTCTCTCTCTGGAGGATATAAGGTGATGTTTGTCTCTCTCTGGAGGATATAAGGTGATGTTGGTCTCTCTCTCTCTGGAGGATATAAGGTGATGTTTGTCTCTCTCTCTCTCTGGAGGATATAAGGTGATGTTTGTCTCTCTCTCTGGAGAATATAAGGTGATGTTTGTCTCTCTCTCTGGAGGATATAAGGTGATGTTTGTCTCTCTCTGGAGAATATAAGGTGATGTTTGTCTCTCTCTGGAGGATATAAGGTGATGTTGGTCTCTCTCTCTGGAGGATATAAGGTGATGTTTGTCTCTCTCTCTCTGGAGGATATAAGGTGATGTTTGTCTCTCTGGAGAATATAAGGTGATGTTTGTCTCTCTCTCTGGAGGATATAAGGTGATGTTTGTCTCTCTCTCTCTGGAGGATATAAGGTGATGTTGGTCTCTCTCTGGAGGATATAAGGTGATGTTGGGCTCTCTCTGGAGGATATAAGGTGATGTTGGTCTCTCTCTGGAGGATATAAGGTGATGTTTGTCTCTCTCTGGAGGATATAAGGTGATGTTTGTCTCTCTCTGGAGGATATAAGGTGATGTTGGTCTCTCTCTCTCTGGAGGATATAAGGTGATGTTTGTCTCTCTCTCTCTGGAGGATATAAGGTGATGTTGGTCTTTCTCTGGAGGATATAAGGTGATGTTTGTCTCTCTCTGGAGGATATAAGGTGATGTTTGTCTCTCTCTCTGGAGGATATAAGGTGATGTTTGTCTCTCTGGAGGATATAAGGTGATGTTTGTCTCTCTCTGGAGGATATAAGGTGATGTTTGTCTCTCTCTGGAGGATATAAGGTGATGTTTGTCTCTCTCTCTCTGGAGGATATAAGGTGATGTTTGTCTCTCTCTCTGGAGGATATAAGGTGATGTTTGTCTCTCTGGAGGATATAAGGTGATGTTTGTCTCTCTCTCTGGAGGATATAAGGTGATGTTTGTCTCTCTGGAGGATATAAGGTGATGTTTGTCTCTCTGGAGGATATAAGGTGATGTTTGTCTCTCTGGAGGATATAAGGTGATGTTTGTCTCTCTGGAGGATATAAGGTGATGTTTGTCTCTCTCTCTGGAGGATATAAGGTGATGTTTGTCTCTCTCTGGAGGATATAAGGTGATGTTTGTCTCTCTCTCTGGAGGATATAAGGTGATGTTTGTCTCTCTCTCTCTGGAGGATATAAGGTGATGTTTGTCTCTCTGGAGGATATAAGGTGATGTTTGTCTCTCTCTCTGGAGGATATAAGATGATGTTTGTCTCTCTGGAGGATATAAGGTGATGTTTGTCTCTCTGGAGGATATAAGGTGATGTTTGTCTCTCTGGAGGATATAAGGTGATGTTTGTCTCTCTCTCTGGAGGATATAAGATGATGTTTGTCTCTCTCTGGAGGATATAAGGTGATGTTTGTCTCTCTCTGGAGGATATAAGGTGATGTTTGTCTCTCTCTCTGGAGGATATAAGGTGATGTTTGTCTCTCTCTCTCTGGAGGATATAAGGTGATGTTTGTCTCTCTGGAGGATATAAGGTGATGTTTGTCTCTCTCTCTGGAGGATATAAGATGATGTTTGTCTCTCTGGAGGATATAAGGTGATGTTTGTCTCTCTGGAGGATATAAGGTGATGTTTGTCTCTCTGGAGGATATAAGGTGATGTTTGTCTCTCTCTCTGGAGGATATAAGATGATGTTTGTCTCTCTCTGGAGGATATAAGGTGATGTTGGTCTCTCTCTCTCTGGAGGATATAAGGTGATGTTTGTCTCTCTGGAGAATATAAGGTGATGTTTGTCTCTCTGGAGGATATAAGGTGATGTTTGTCTCTCTCTCTGGAGGATATAAGGTGATGTTGGTCTCTCTCTCTGGAGGATATAAGGTGATGTTTGTCTCTCTCTGGAGGATATAAGGTGATGTTTGTCTCTCTGGAGGATATAAGGTGATGTTTGTCTCTCTGGAGGATATAAGGTGATGTTTGTCTCTCTCTGGAGGATATAAGGTGATGTTTGTCTCTCTCTGGAGGATATAAGGTGATGTTTGTCTCTCTCTCTGGAGGATATAAGGTGATGTTTGTCTCTCTGGAGGATATAAAGTGATGTTTGTCTCTCTCTCTCTGGAGGATATAAGGTGATGTTTGTCTCTCTCTGGAGGATATAAGGTGATGTTTGTCTCTCTCTCTGGAGGATATAAGGTGATGTTTGTCTCTCTCTCTCTGGAGGATATAAGGTGATGTTTGTCTCTCTCTGGAGGATATAAGGTGATGTTTGTCTCTCTCTCTGGAGGATATAAGGTGATGTTTGTCTCTCTCTCTCTCTCTCTGGAAGATATAAGGTGATGTTGGTCTCTCTGGAGGATATAAGGTGATGTTTGTCTCTCTCTGGAGGATATAAGATGATGTTTGTCTCTCTCTCTCTGGAGGATATAAGGTGATGTTTGTCTCTCTCTCTGGAGAATATAAGGTGATGTTTGTCTCTCTCTCTGGAGGATATAAGGTGATGTTTGTCTCTCTCTGGAGGATATAAGGTGATGTTTGTCTCTCTGGAGGATATAAGGTGATGTTTGTCTCTCTCTCTGGAGGATATAAGATGATGTTTGTCTCTCTCTGGAGGATATAAGGTGATGTTGGTCTCTCTCTCTCTGGAGGATATAAGGTGATGTTTGTCTCCCTCTGGAGGATATAAGGTGATGTTTGTCTCTGTCTCTCTGGAGGATATAAGGTGATCTTTGTCTCTCTCTCTCTGGAGAATATAAGGTGATGTTTGTCTCTCTCTGGAGGATATAAGGTGATGTTTGTCTCTCTCTGGAGGATATAAGGTGATGTTTGTCTCTCTCTCTGGAGGATATAAGGTGATGTTTGTCTCTCTCTCTCTGGAGAATATAAGGTGATGTTTGTCTCTCTCTCTGGAGGATATAAGGTGATGTTTGTCTCTCTCTCTGGAGGATATAAGGTGATGTTTGTCTCTCTCTCTCTGGAGGATATAAGGTGATGTTTGTCTCTCTGGAGGATATAAGGTGATGTTTGTCTCTCTCTCTGGAGGATATAAGATGATGTTTGTCTCTCTGGAGGATATAAGGTGATGTTTGTCTCTCTGGAGGATATAAGGTGATGTTTGTCTCTCTGGAGGATATAAGGTGATGTTTGTCTCTCTCTCTGGAGGATATAAGATGATGTTTGTCTCTCTCTGGAGGATATAAGGTGATGTTGGTCTCTCTCTCTCTGGAGGATATAAGGTGATGTTTGTCTCTCTGGAGAATATAAGGTGATGTTTGTCTCTCTGGAGGATATAAGGTGATGTTTGTCTCTCTCTCTGGAGGATATAAGGTGATGTTGGTCTCTCTCTCTGGAGGATATAAGGTGATGTTTGTCTCTCTCTGGAGGATATAAGGTGATGTTTGTCTCTCTGGAGGATATAAGGTGATGTTTGTCTCTCTCTGGAGGATATAAGGTGATGTTTGTCTCTCTCTGGAAGATATAAGGTGATGTTTGTCTCTCTCTCTGGAGGATATAAGGTGATGTTTGTCTCTCTGGAGGATATAAAGTGATGTTTGTCTCTCTCTCTGGAGGATATAAGGTGATGTTTGTCTCTCTCTGGAGGATATAAGGTGATGTTTGTCTCTCTCTCTGGAGGATATAAGGTGATGTTTGTCTCTCTCTGGAGGATATAAGGTGATGTTTGTCTCTCTCTGGAGGATATAAGGTGATGTTTGTCTCTCTCTCTGGAGGATATAAGGTGATGTTTGTCTCTCTGGAGGATATAAAGTGATGTTTGTCTCTCTCTGGAGGATATAAGGTGATGTTTGTCTCTCTCTCTGGAGGATATAAGGTGATGTTTGTCTCTCTCTCTGGAGGATATAAGGTGATGTTTGTCTCTCTCTCTCTCTCTCTCTCTGGAAGATATAAGGTGATGTTGGTCTCTCTGGAGGATATAAGGTGATGTTTGTCTCTCTCTCTGGAGGATATAAGATGATGTTTGTCTCTCTCTCTCTGGAGGATATAAGGTGATGTTTGTCTCTCTCTCTGGAGAATATAAGGTGATGTTTGTCTCTCTCTCTGGAGGATATAAGGTGATGTTTGTCTCTCTCTGGAGGATATAAGGTGATGTTTGTCTCTCTGGAGGATATAAGGTGATGTTTGTCTCTCTCTCTGGAGGATATAAGATGATGTTTGTCTCTCTCTGGAGGATATAAGGTGATGTTGGTCTCTCTCTCTCTGGAGGATATAAGGTGATGTTTGTCTCCCTCTGGAGGATATAAGGTGATGTTTGTCTCTGTCTCTCTGGAGGATATAAGGTGATCTTTGTCTCTCTCTCTCTCTGGAGAATATAAGGTGATGTTTGTCTCTCTCTGGAGGATATAAGGTGATGTTTGTCTCTCTCTGGAGGATATAAGGTGATGTTTGTCTCTCTCTCTGGAGGATATAAGGTGATGTTTGTCTCTCTCTCTCTGGAGAATATAAGGTGATGTTTGTCTCTCTCTCTCTGGAGAATATAAGGTGATGTTTGTCTCTCTCTGGAGGATAGAAGGTGATGTTTGTCTCTCTCTGGAGGATAGAAGGTGATGTTTGTCTCTCTCTCTGGAGGATATAAGGTGATGTTTGTCTCTCTGGAGAATATAAGGTGATGTTTGTCTCTCTCTCTGGAGGATATAAGGTGATGTTTGTCTCTCTCTCTGGAGAATATAAGGTAATGTTTGTCTCTCTCTGGAGGATATAAGGTGATGTTTGTCTCTCTCTGGAGGATATAAGGTGATGTTTGTCTCTCTCTCTCTGGAGAATATAAGGTGATGTTTGTCTCTCTCTCTCTGGAGAATATAAGGTGATGTTTGTCTCTCTCTCTCTCTGGAGGATATAAGGTGATGTTTGTCTCTCTCTCTGGAGGATATAAGGTGATGTTTGTCTCTCTCTCTGGAGGATATAAGGTGATGTTTGTCTCTCTCTCTGGAGGATATAAGGTGATGTTGGTCTCTCTCTGGAGGATATAAGGTGATGTTGGTCTCTCTCTGGAGGATATAAGGTGATGTTTGTCTCTCTCTCTGGAGGATATAAGGTGATGTTGGTCTCTCTCTGGAGGATATAAGGTGATGTTTGTCTCTCTCTGGAGGATATAAGGTGATGTTGGTCTCTCTCTGGAGGATATAAGGTGATGTTGGTCTCTCTCTCTGGAGGATATAAGGTGATGTTTGTCTCTCTCTCTCTGGAGGATATAAGGTGATGTTTGTCTCTCTCTCTCTGGATGATATAAGGTGATGTTTGTCTCTCTCTCTGGAGGATATAAGGTGATGTTTGTCTCTCTCTCTCTGGAGGATATAAGGTGATGTTTGTCTCTCTCTCTCTGGAGGATATAAGGTGATGTTGGTCTCTCTCTGGAGAATATAAGGTGATGTTGGTCTCTCTCTGGAGAATATAAGGTGATGTTTGTCTCTCTCTGGAGGATGTAAGGTGATGTTTGTCTCTCTCTGGAGGATATAAGGTGATGTTGGTCTCTCTCTGGAGGATATAAGGTGATGTTTGTCTCTCTGGAGAATATAAGGTGATGTTTGTCTCTCTGGAGGATATAAGGTGATGTTTGTCTCTCTCTCTGGAGGATATAAGGTGATGTTTGTCTCTCTCTCTGGAGGATATAAGGTGATGTTTGTCTCTCTCTGGAGGATATAAGGTGATGTTTGTCTCTCTCTGGAGGATATAAGGTGATGTTGGTCTCTCTCTCTGGAGGATATAAGGTGATGTTGGTCTCTCTCTCTGGAGGATATAAGGTGATGTTTGTCTCTCTCTGGAGGATATAAGGTGATGTTTGTCTCTCTCTCTGGAGGATATAAGGTGATGTTGGTCTCTCTCTGGAGGATATAAGGTGATGTTTGTCTCTCTGGAGGATATAAGGTGATGTTTGTCTCTCTCTCCGGAGAATATAAGGTGATGTTTGTCTCTCTCTCTGGAGGATATAAGGTGATGTTTGTCTCTCTCTCTCTGGAGGATATAAGGTGATGTTTGTCTCTCTGGAGGATATAAGGTGATGTTTGTCTCTCTCTCTGGAGGATATAAGATGATGTTTGTCTCTCTCTGGAGGATATAAGGTGATGTTGGTCTCTCTCTCTCTGGAGGATATAAGGTGTCATGGGGTTCGTTACGTTAATACACGATCAACAGAGCCAGTGACGACAGGGTAACTCCAACAGGGTTTATTGCATCCAATGTTGACAGAACAAGTCACGTTCAATGCAGGAACAACACACAGTCCACAAAATAAGTAATCCCAGGAACATCTTCAGAGTGCTGGCCTCAGCTTCAGCTCTCCTTCAGGTCTAAATCCAGAAGATCTCCATCCTCCCCAGGACAAGCCCTTATATCCACTCAGGGGGAGGAACATCTTGGCAGTTTCTAGTCACCATCATTATAATGACTTTAGTTTGTAGTCATACACTGTCTGTATGTGAGTTGTGGTCCTTTGTGCTATGATGTGTATTGCCACAGCCAGGATGAGAACACAATGGGGAAGATAATTGGATCACCCTTGATTGCTGGTCTGCACCTGAGCTGAATATAACTGTGGTGCCTCCTGATGACCCCCTGTGGGGTCTGGACAATGACAACACTTTGTCTTGTGGACTTCACCTCTGACTCGTCCAATTGTCCATAGGCTGGAGACACGACCTGTGGTACTTGATTAGAGAGTTATCCCTCTCTGCTGAGGACTCACAATAAACCACATATAAATCACCATCACAACCTCTCCCCTCATATAATAAGTGAGCTGGCCATGTGGCCTACACAGGCCGCTGGCCACCTCACTCATAAGCCACTTATTACAGTTCAATAAGAACAGTCCACAGGCTGTAAAGAAAGTCCAGTGCACATGTATATCCGGGGCCAAGAGCAATGTCTGGAAACACAATCACAAAGTTCAAGACACTTCCACAAAAGTTCCACGTCATCTGTTCACTTTGGAAGAGCTGATCCGGTGGCCTCCAGGACAGTCCCGCCCGTGAGATGGAGTCTCTGGGGTCAGGGGGTTTCTTGGGACCTTTTATCCAGTTTACAGGTTTCTGCAGACTCCGCATGGCCCATCCAGACGCTTTCCTCCCCACTGCATCCCACCACAATATATTGGGTAATGCTGGCCGGCTATCTGACCCATCACCCAGGCAAAGATCATTCCAGAAAATACAGTCACTGTTCAGAATTGTAGTGAGTCCAGAGAAGTTGGTGGCAGAAGATGGGGAGATAGAAGTCCAACCGTTTTTAGAAAACAAGGGCCTTGGGCATATTTGAAAAGGGTCTGAAGTCTCACCATCATGAAGGTCACCACTGCTGTTGGGACCAGTGTCTTGTTGTCCTTCGCAGACCTGCTCCCCCAATGATCCTTCTTCCACCTTAGAACTCGCTGACACTCCAGTGTCATCCTCATCCATGTTGGAAGACTGTTTGCCTGGAGAGTCAATACTGACCGTAACATCCCCATAATCATTGGACTCAGACAAATCAGAACTCAAGGTAACAATACAGTTGGGTTCCTCAACCTCTTGGAAATCCTGGGGTGAAGGGAATGCAGGAAACACATTGCCAGGAGAAGCACAAACATCATTGCTCACTAGTGGGGCTGTATCATGTGACTTAACCTCAGTTGGGCTTTCAGAACTGGCACTGGTGATCTCAGTGCCAAAGATTTCAGGAGGTCTAGTGCTAGCCATATCGCCTGTGTCCTCATCATCCACACCAGTGCTAGTTATATCTCCTGTATCTTCATCATCCACACCAGTGCTAGTTATATCTCCTGTATCTTCATCATCCACACGAATGCTAGCCACATCTCCTGCATCTTCATCATCCACTGACATTCTCTGTATGCACTCCTTCCGGTCCTGAATCAAGCCCAGAATCCTTTACTTCTTCCTGGTGCTCCCATGTCTTATGGTATAAGCTGCCCACAGACGTCACATCACTCACCTCAGGACACTCTGGAGCTTTCTCTGGAGATCTGTAGCGATCCGAGCCTGGAGCAGCAGCACAATCCTTATAACACTGTGCTGGCCGTTCACACCATGTTTGCGGCACCTCTCGCTCCGCTGTTGCCAGACACCAATTCCAGTCCCAGTCCCAGAACTTATCATCCTTGGAGGCCAAACATCCCAGAGCATCCATGGTCTCCTGGTGCAACTCCCGAGCTCGCACAAGGACTTGTTCCTTCCTTGCCATAGTTAGAGCCTTATCCCAAGCCCAACATTCAATGTCTTCTGTAAACTTTGGTCCAAGGCAGTCCATTGCCTCCTGGTAAAATACAATTGCTCTCCTCACGATAGACATCCTGGTGTTAAGACCTCTGTCCATCTCTCCTGCACTCTGTTGATCCCACTTCTGACACCAGTTGTCATGGGGTTCGTTACGTTAATACACGATCAACAGAGCCAGTGACGACAGGGTAACTCCAACAGGGTTTATTGCATCCAATGTTGACAGAACAAGTCACGTTCAATGCAGGAACAACACACAGTCCACAAAATAAGGTAGTCACAGGAACATCTTCAGAGCGCTGGCCTCAGCTTCAGCTCTCCTTCAGGTCTAAATCCAGAAGATCTCCATCCTCCCCAGGACAAGCCCTTATATCCACTCAGGGGGAGGAACATCTTGGCAGTTTCTAGTCACCATCATTATAATGACTTTAGTTTGTAGTCATACACTGTCTGTAAGTGAGTTGTGGTCCTTTGTGCTATTATGTGTATTGCCACAGCCAGGATGAGAACACAATGGGGAAGATAATTGGATCACCCTTGATTGCTGGTCTGCACCTGAGCTGAATATAACTGTGGTGCCTCCTGATGACCCCCTGTGGGGTCTGGACAATGACAACACTTTGTCTTGTGGACTTCACCTCTGACTCGTCCAATTGTCCATAGGCTGGAGACACGACCTGTGGTACTTGATTAGAGAGTTATCCCTCTCTGCTGAGGACTCACAATAAACCACATATAATGCACCATCACATAAGGTGATGTTTGTCTCTCTGGAGAATATAAGGTGATGTTTGTCTCTCTATGGAGGATATAAGGTGATGTTTGTCTCTCTCTCTCTCTGGAGGATATAAGGTGATGTTTGTCTCTCTCTCTGGAGGATATAAGGTGATGTTTGTCTCTCTATGGAGGATATAAGGTGATGTTTGTCTCTCTCTCTCTCTGGAGGATATAAGGTGATGTTTGTCTCTCTCTCTCTCTGGAGAATATAAGGTGATGTTTGTCTCTCTCTGGAGGATATAAGGTGATGTTTGTCTCTCTGGAGGATATAAGGTGATGTTTGTCTCTCTCTCTGGAGGATATAAGGTGATGTTTGTCTCTCTCTCTCTGGAGAATATAAGGTGATGTTTGTCTCTCTCTGGAGGATATAAGGTGATGTTTGTCTCTCTCTGGAGGATATAAGGTGATGTTTGTCTCTCTCTGGAGGATATAAGGTGATGTTGGTCTCTCTCTCTGGATGATATAAGGTGATGTTTGTCTCTCTCTGGAGGATATAAGATGATGTTTGTCTCTCTCTGGAGAATATAAGGTGATGTTTGTCTCTCTCTGGAGGATATAAGGTGATGTTTGTCTCTCTCTCTGGAGAATATAAGGTGATGTTGGTCTCTCTCTGGAGGATATAAGGTGATGTTTGTCTCTCTCTGGAGGATATAAGGTGATGTTTGTCTCTCTGGAGGATATAAGGTGATGTTTGTCTCTCTCTCTCTCTCTGGAGGATATAAGGTGATGTTGGTCTCTCTGGAGGATATAAGGTGATGTTTGTCTCTCTCTCTCTCTCTGGAGGATATAAGGTGATGTTTGTCTCTCTCTCTGGAGAATATAAGGTGATGTTTGTCTCTCTCTCTGGAGAATATAAGGTGATGTTTGTCTCTCTGGAGGATATAAGGTGATGTTTGTCTCTCTCTCTGGAGGATATAAGGTGATGTTTGTCTCTCTGGAGGATATAAGGTGATGTTTGTCTCTCTCTCTGGAGGATATAAGGTGATGTTTGTCTCTCTCTCTGGAGGATATAAGGTGATGTTTGTCTCTCTCTCTCTCTCTCTCTCTGGAAGATATAAGGTGATGTTGGTCTCTCTGGAGGATATAAGGTGATGTTTGTCTCTCTCTCTGGAGGATATAAGATGATGTTTGTCTCTCTCTCTCTGGAGGATATAAGGTGATGTTTGTCTCTCTCTCTGGAGAATATAAGGTGATGTTTGTCTCTCTCTCTGGAGGATATAAGGTGATGTTTGTCTCTCTCTGGAGGATATAAGGTGATGTTTGTCTCTCTGGAGGATATAAGGTGATGTTTGTCTCTCTGGAGGATATAAGGTGATGTTTGTCTCTCTCTCTGGAGGATATAAGATGATGTTTGTCTCTCTCTGGAGGATATAAGGTGATGTTGGTCTCTCTCTCTCTGGAGGATATAAGGTGATGTTTGTCTCCCTCTGGAGGATATAAGGTGATGTTTGTCTCTGTCTCTCTGGAGGATATAAGGTGATCTTTGTCTCTCTCTCTCTGGAGAATATAAGGTGATGTTTGTCTCTCTCTGGAGGATATAAGGTGATGTTTGTCTCTCTCTGGAGGATATAAGGTGATGTTTGTCTCTCTCTCTGGAGGATATAAGGTGATGTTTGTCTCTCTCTCTGGAGGATATAAGGTGATGTTTGTCTCTCTCTCTGGAGGATATAAGGTGATGTTTGTCTCTCTCTCTGGAGGATATAAGGTGATGTTTGTCTCTCTCTGGAGGATATAAGGTGATGTTTGTCTCTCTCTGGAGGATATAAGGTGATGTTTGTCTCTCTCTGGAGGATATAAGGTGATGTTGGTCTCTCTCTCTGGATGATATAAGGTGATGTTTGTCTCTCTCTGGAGGATATAAGGTGATGTTTGTCTCTCTGGAGGATATAAGGTGATGTTTGTCTCTCTCTCTCTGGAGAATATAAGGTGATGTTTGTCTCTCTCTGGAGGATATAAGGTGATGTTTGTCTCTCTCTCTCTGGAGGATATAAGGTGATGTTTGTCTCTCTGGAGAATATAAGGTGATGTTTGTCTCTCTCTCTGGAGGATATAAGGTGATGTTTGTCTCTCTCTCTGGAGAATATAAGGTAATGTTTGTCTCTCTCTGGAGGATATAAGGTGATGTTTGTCTCTCTCTGGAGGATATAAGGTGATGTTTGTCTCTCTCTCTCTGGAGAATATAAGGTGATGTTTGTCTCTCTCTCTCTGGAGGATATAAGGTGATGTTTGTCTCTCTCTCTGGAGGATATAAGGTGATGTTTGTCTCTCTCTCTGGAGGATATAAGGTGATGTTTGTCTCTCTCTCTGGAGGATATAAGGTGATGTTGGTCTCTCTCTGGAGGATATAAGGTGATGTTTGTCTCTCTCTGGAGGATATAAGGTGATGTTGGTCTCTCTCTGGAGGATATAAGGTGATGTTTGTCTCTCTCTCTGGAGGATATAAGGTGATGTTGGTCTCTCTCTGGAGGATATAAGGTGATGTTTGTCTCTCTCTGGAGGATATAAGGTGATGTTGGTCTCTCTCTGGAGGATATAAGGTGATGTTGGTCTCTCTCTCTGGAGGATATAAGGTGATGTTTGTCTCTCTCTCTCTGGAGGATATAAGGTGATGTTTGTCTCTCTCTCTCTGGATAATATAAGGTGATGTTTGTCTCTCTCTCTGGAGGATATAAGGTGATGTTTGTCTCTCTCTCTGGAGGATATAAGGTGATGTTTGTCTCTCTCTCTGGAGGATATAAGGTGATGTTGGTCTCTCTCTGGAGAATATAAGGTGATGTTGGTCTCTCTGGAGAATATAAGGTGATGTTTGTCTCTCTCTCTGGAGGATATAAGGTGATGTTTGTCTCTCTCTCTGGAGAATATAAGGTAATGTTTGTCTCTCTCTGGAGGATATAAGGTGATGTTTGTCTCTCTCTGGAGGATATAAGGTGATGTTTGTCTCTCTCTGGAGAATATAAGGTGATGTTTGTCTCTCTCTCTCTGGAGGATATAAGGTGATGTTTGTCTCTCTCTCTGGAGGATATAAGGTGATGTTTGTCTCTCTCTCTGGAGGATATAAGGTGATGTTGGTCTCTCTCTGGAGGATATAAGGTGATGTTTGTCTCTCTCTGGAGGATATAAGGTGATGTTGGTCTCTCTCTGGAGGATATAAGGTGATGTTTGTCTCTCTCTCTGGAGGATATAAGGTGATGTTGGTCTCTCTCTGGAGGATATAAGGTGATGTTGGTCTCTCTCTGGAGGATATAAGGTGATGTTGGTCTCTCTCTGGAGGATATAAGGTGATGTTTGTCTCTCTCTCTCTGGAGGATATAAGGTGATGTTGGTCTCTCTGGAGGATATAAGGTGATGTTGGTCTCTCTGGAGGATATAAGGTGATGTTTGTCTCTCTCTCTGGAGGATATAAGGTGATGTTTGTCTCTCTCTCTCTGGAGGATATAAGGTGATGTTGGTCTCTCTCTGGAGAATATAAGGTGATGTTGGTCTCTCTCTGGAGGATATAAGGTGATGTTTGTCTCTCTCTGGAGGATATAAGGTGATGTTTGTCTCTCTCTCTGGAGAATATAAGGTGATGTTTGTCTCTCTCTGGAGGATATAAGGTGATGTTTGTCTCTCTCTCTCTGGAGGATATAAGGTGATGTTTGTCTCTCTCTCTCTGGAGGATATAAGGTGATGTTTGTCTCTCTCTCTGGAGGATATAAGGTGATGTTTGTCTCTCTCTCTCTGGAGGATATAAGGTGATGTTTGACTCTCTCTGGAGGATATAAGGTGATGTTTGTCTCTCTCTCTGGAGAATATAAGGTGATGTTTGTCTCTCTCTCTGGAGGATATAAGGTGATGTTTGTCTCTCTGGAGGATATAAGATGATGTTTGTCTCTCTGTAGAATATAAGGTGATGTTTGTCTCTCTCTGGAGGATATAAGGTGATGTTTGTCTCTCTGGAGAATATAAGGTGATGTTGGTCTCTCTCTCTGGAGGATATAAGGTGATGTTTGTCTCTCTCTGGAGGATATAAGGTGATGTTGGTCTCTCTCTCTCTGGAGGATATAAGGTGATGTTTGTCTCTCTCTCTCTGGAGGATATAAGGTGATGTTTGTCTCTCTCTCTGGAGAATATAAGGTGATGTTTGTCTCTCTCTCTGGAGAATATAAGGTGATGTTTGTCTCTCTCTCTGGAGGATATAAGGTGATGTTTGTCTCTCTCTGGAGAATATAAGGTGATGTTTGTCTCTCTCTGGAGGATATAAGGTGATGTTGGTCTCTCTCTCTGGAGGATATAAGGTGATGTTTGTCTCTCTCTCTCTGGAGGATATAAGGTGATGTTTGTCTCTCTGGAGAATATAAGGTGATGTTTGTCTCTCTCTCTGGAGGATATAAGGTGATGTTTGTCTCTCTCTCTCTGGAGGATATAAGGTGATGTTGGTCTCTCTCTGGAGGATATAAGGTGATGTTGGGCTCTCTCTGGAGGATATAAGGTGATGTTGGTCTCTCTCTGGAGGATATAAGGTGATGTTTGTCTCTCTCTGGAGGATATAAGGTGATGTTTGTCTCTCTCTGGAGGATATAAGGTGATGTTGGTCTCTCTCTGGAGGATATAAGGTGATGTTTGTCTCTCTCTCTCTGGAGGATATAAGGTGATGTTGGTCTTTCTCTGGAGGATATAAGGTGATGTTTGTCTCTCTCTGGAGGATATAAGGTGATGTTTGTCTCTCTCTCTGGAGGATATAAGGTGATGTTTGTCTCTCTCTGGAGGATATAAGGTGATGTTTGTCTCTCTCTGGAGGATATAAGGTGATGTTTGTCTCTCTCTGGAGGATATAAGGTGATGTTTGTCTCTCTCTCTCTGGAGGATATAAGGTGATGTTTGTCTCTCTCTCTGGAGGATATAAGGTGATGTTTGTCTCTCTGGAGGATATAAGGTGATGTTTGTCTCTCTCTCTGGAGGATATAAGGTGATGTTTGTCTCTCTGGAGGATATAAGGTGATGTTTGTCTCTCTGGAGGATATAAGGTGATGTTTGTCTCTCTGGAGGATATAAGGTGATGTTTGTCTCTCTGGAGGATATAAGGTGATGTTTGTCTCTCTCTCTGGAGGATATAAGGTGATGTTTGTCTCTCTCTGGAGGATATAAGGTGATGTTTGTCTCTCTCTGGAGGATATAAGGTGATGTTTGTCTCTCTCTGGAGGATATAAGGTGATGTTTGTCTCTCTCTCTGGAGGATATAAGGTGATGTTTGTCTCTCTCTGGAGGATATAAGGTGATGTTTGTCTCTCTCTCTGGAGGATATAAGGTGATGTTTGTCTCTCTCTCTCTGGAGGATATAAGGTGATGTTTGTCTCTCTGGAGGATATAAGGTGATGTTTGTCTCTCTCTCTGGAGGATATAAGATGATGTTTGTCTCTCTGGAGGATATACGGTGATGTTTGTCTCTCTGGAGGATATAAGGTGATGTTTGTCTCTCTGGAGGATATAAGGTGATGTTTGTCTCTCTCTCTCTGGATAATATAAGGTGATGTTTGTCTCTCTCTCTCTGGAGAATATAAGGTGATGTTTGTCTCTCTCTGGAGGATAGAAGGTGATGTTTGTCTCTCTCTCTGGAGGATATAAGGTGATGTTTGTCTCTCTGGAGAATATAAGGTGATGTTTGTCTCTCTCTCTGGAGGATATAAGGTGATGTTTGTCTCTCTCTCTGGAGGATATAAGGTGATGTTTGTCTCTCTCTCTGGAGAATATAAGGTAATGTTTGTCTCTCTCTGGAGGATATAAGGTGATGTTTGTCTCTCTCTGGAGGATATAAGGTGATGTTTGTCTCTCTCTCTCTGGAGAATATAAGGTGATGTTTGTCTCTCTCTCTCTCTGGAGGATATAAGGTGATGTTTGTCTCTCTCTCTGGAGGATATAAGGTGATGTTTGTCTCTCTCTGGAGAATATAAGGTGATGTTTGTCTCTCTCTGGAGGATATAAGGTGATGTTTGTCTCTCTCTCTGGAGGATATAAGGTGATGTTTGTCTCTCTCTGGAGAATATAAGGTGATGTTTGTCTCTCTCTGGAGGATATAAGGTGATGTTTGTCTCTCTCTGGAGAATATAAGGTGATGTTTGTCTCTCTCTCTCTGGAGAATATAAGGTGATGTTTGTCTCTCTCTCTGGAGGATATAAGGTGATGTTTGTCTCTCTGGAGGATATAAGGTGATGTTTGTCTCTCTCTGGAGGATATAAGGTGATGTTTGTCTCTCTGGAGGATATAAGGTGATGTTGGTCTCTCTCTGGAGGATATAAGGTGATGTTGGTCTCTCTCTGGAGGATATAAGGTGATGTTTGTCTCTCTCTCTGGAGGATATAAGGTGATGTTGGTCTCTCTCTGGAGGATATAAGGTGATGTTTGTCTCTCTCTGGAGGATATAAGGTGATGTTGGTCTCTCTCTGGAGGATATAAGGTGATGTTGGTCTCTCTCTCTGGAGGATATAAGGTGATGTTTGTCTCTCTCTCTCTGGAGGATATAAGGTGATGTTTGTCTCTCTCTCTCTGGATGATATAAGGTGATGTTTGTCTCTCTCTCTGGAGGATATAAGGTGATGTTTGTCTCTCTCTCTCTGGAGGATATAAGGTGATGTTTGTCTCTCTCTCTCTGGAGGATATAAGGTGATGTTGGTCTCTCTCTGGAGAATATAAGGTGATGTTGGTCTCTCTCTGGAGAATATAAGGTGATGTTTGTCTCTCTCTGGAGGATATAAGGTGATGTTTGTCTCTCTCTGGAGGATATAAGGTGATGTTGGTCTCTCTGGAGGATATAAGGTGATGTTTGTCTCTCTGGAGGATATAAGGTGATGTTGGTCTCTCTCTGGAGGATATAAGGTGATGTTGGTCTCTCTCTCTCTGGAGGATATAAGGTGATGTTTGTCTCTCTGGAGGATATAAGGTGATGTTTGTCTCTCTCTCTGGAGGATATAAGGTGATGTTGGTCTCTCTCTCTGGAGGATATAAGGTGATGTTTGTCTCTCTCTGGAGGATATAAGGTGATGTTTGTCTCTCTCTCTGGAGGATATAAGGTGATGTTGGTCTCTCTCTGGAGGATATAAGGTGATGTTTGTCTCTCTGGAGGATATAAGGTGATGTTTGTCTCTCTGGAGGATATAAGGTGATGTTTGTCTCTCTCTCTGGAGGATATAAGATGATGTTTGTCTCTCTCTGGAGGATATAAGGTGATGTTGGTCTCTCTCTCTCTGGAGGATATAAGGTGTCATGGGGTTCGTTACGTTAATACACGATCAACAGAGCCAGTGACGACAGGGTAACTCCAACAGGGTTTATTGCATCCAATGTTGACAGAACAAGTCACGTTCAATGCAGGAACAACACACAGTCCACAAAATAAGTAATCCCAGGAACATCTTCAGAGTGCTGGCCTCAGCTTCAGCTCTCCTTCAGGTCTAAATCCAGAAGATCTCCATCCTCCCCAGGACAAGCCCTTATATCCACTCAGGGGGAGGAACATCTTGGCAGTTTCTAGTCACCATCATTATAATGACTTTAGTTTGTAGTCATACACTGTCTGTATGTGAGTTGTGGTCCTTTGTGCTATGATGTGTATTGCCACAGCCAGGATGAGAACACAATGGGGAAGATAATTGGATCACCCTTGATTGCTGGTCTGCACCTGAGCTGAATATAACTGTGGTGCCTCCTGATGACCCCCTGTGGGGTCTGGACAATGACAACACTTTGTCTTGTGGACTTCACCTCTGACTCGTCCAATTGTCCATAGGCTGGAGACACGACCTGTGGTACTTGATTAGAGAGTTATCCCTCTCTGCTGAGGACTCACAATAAACCACATATAATGCACCATCACATAAGGTGATGTTTGTCTCTCTCTGGAGAATATAAGGTGATGTTTGTCTCTCTCTGGAGGATATAAGGTGATGTTTGTCTCTCTGGAGAATATAAGGTGATGTTTGTCTCTCTCTCTGGAGGATATAAGGTGATGTTTGTCTCTCTGGAGAATATAAGGTGATGTTTGTCTCTCTATGGAGGATATAAGGTGATGTTTGTCTCTCTCTCTCTCTGGAGGATATAAGGTGATGTTGGTCTCTCTCTGGAGGATATAAGGTGATGTTGGGCTCTCTCTGGAGGATATAAGGTGATGTTGGTCTCTCTCTGGAGGATATAAGGTGATGTTTGTCTCTCTCTGGAGGATATAAGGTGATGTTTGTCTCTCTCTGGAGGATATAAGGTGATGTTGGTCTCTCTCTCTCTGGAGGATATAAGGTGATGTTGGTCTCTCTCTCTCTGGAGGATATAAGGTGATGTTGGTCTTTCTCTGGAGGATATAAGGTGATGTTTGTCTCTCTCTGGAGGATATAAGGTGATGTTTGTCTCTCTCTGGAGGATATAAGGTGATGTTTGTCTCTCTCTCTGGAGGATATAAGGTGATGTTTGTCTCTCTGGAGGATATAAGGTGATGTTTGTCTCTCTGGAGGATATAAGGTGATGTTTGTCTCTCTGGAGGATATAAGGTGATGTTTGTCTCTCTGGAGGATATAAGGTGATGTTTGTCTCTGGAGGATATAAGGTGATGTTTGTCTCTCTGGAGGATATAAGGTGATGTTTGTCTCTCTCTCTGGAGGATATAAGGTGATGTTTGTCTCTCTCTGGAGGATATAAGGTGATGTTTGTCTCTCTCTCTGGAGGATATAAGGTGATGTTTGTCTCTCTCTCTCTGGAGGATATAAGGTGATGTTTGTCTCTCTCTCTGGAGGATATAAGATGATGTTTGTCTCTCTGGAGGATATAAGGTGATGTTTGTCTCTCTGGAGGATATAAGGTGATGTTTGTCTCTCTGGAGGATATAAGGTGATGTTTGTCTCTCTCTCTGGAGGATATAAGATGATGTTTGTCTCTCTCTGGAGGATATAAGGTGATGTTGGTCTCTCTCTCTCTGGAGGATATAAGGTGATGTTTGTCTCTCTGGAGAATATAAGGTGATGTTTGTCTCTCTGGAGGATATAAGGTGATGTTTGTCTCTCTCTCTGGAGGATATAAGGTGATGTTTGTCTCTCTCTCTCTGGAGGATATAAGGTGATGTTTGTCTCTCTCTCTCTGGAGGATATAAGGTGATGTTTGTCTCTCTCTGGAGGATATAAGGTGATGTTGGTCTCTCTCTGGAGGATATAAGGTGATGTTTGTCTCTCTCTGGAGGATATAAGGTGATGTTGGTCTCTCTCTGGAGGATATAAGGTGATGTTGGTCTCTCTCTCTCTGGAGGATATAAGGTGATGTTTGTCTCTCTGGAGGATATAAAGTGATGTTTGTCTCTCTCTCTGGAGGATAGAAGGTGATGTTTGTCTCTCTCTCTGGAGGATATAAGGTGATGTTTGTCTCTCTGGAGGATATAAGGTGATGTTTGTCTCTCTCTGGAGGATATAAGGTGATGTTGGTCTCTCTCTCTGGGGGATATAAGATGATGTTTGTCTCTCTCTCTCTGGAGGATATAAGGTGATGTTTGTCTCTCTCTGGAGGATATAAGGTGATGTTGGTCTCTCTCTCTCTGGAGGATATAAGGTGATGTTTGTCTCTCTCTGGAGGATATAAGGTGATGTTTGTCTCTCTCTGGAGGATATAAGGTGATGTTTGTCTCTGGAGAATATAAGGTGATGTTTGTCTCTCTCTCTGGAGGATATAAGGTGATGTTTGTCTCTCTCTCTGGAGGATATAAGGTGATGTTGGTCTCTCTCTCTGGAGGATATAAGGTGATGTTTGTCTCTCTCTGGAGAATATAAGGTGATGTTTGTCTCTCTCTCTGGAGGATATAAGGTGATGTTTGTCTCTGGAGGATATAAGGTGATGTTTGTCTCTCTGGAGGATATAAGGTGATGTTTGTCTCTCTCTCTGGAGGATATAAGGTGATGTTTGTCTCTCTCTCTGGAGGATATAAGGTGATGTTTGTCTCTCTCTGGAGGATATAAGGTGATGTTTGTCTCTCTCTCTGGAGGATATAAGGTGATGTTTGTCTCTCTGGAGGATATAAGGTGATGTTTGTCTCTCTCTCTCTGGAGGATATAAGGTGATGTTTGTCTCTCTCTCTCTGGAGGATATAAGGTGATGTTTGTCTCTCTCTCTCTGGAGGATATAAGGTGATGTTTGTCTCTCTGGAGGATATAAGGTGATCTTTGTCTCTCTCTCTCTGGAGGATATAAGGTGATGTTTGTCTCTCTCTGGAGAATATAAGGTGATGTTTGTCTCTCTCTCTCTGGAGGATATAAGGTGATGTTGGTCTCTCTCTCTGGAGAATATAAGGTGATGTTGGTCTCTCTCTCTGGAGGATATAAGGTGATGTTTGTCTCTCTCTCTCTGGAGGATATAAGGTGATGTTTGTCTCTCTCTGGAGAATATAAGGTGATGTTTGTCTCTCTCTCTCTGGAGGATATAAGGTGATGTTGGTCTCTCTGGAGGATATAAGGTGATGTTGGTCTCTCTCTCCTCCTGACTAGTCGCAGCAGCTGTCCCTGGTCGCCTCCTGTCCTCAGCGCAGTTCTCCGCTCCTGCCTCATGTCCTCGTCTCCTCTTCTGATTCCGCGGCTCTGCTGCTTCGTCCGGTTGCTGTCAGAGAACTCGTCCTCCTCATGAAGGTTCCTCCTCTACCGGCCACCATGACGGAGTCCGCCGTTCACCGAGTCCAGGTACAGGGGTCCGAGAATACGGCGGAGGGAGGTCATTACACTCTGTACACCAACACCGCGCTACTGACATACAAAGCTGCAATGTGAGATACTGCCTGCTGAGCCGTGTATCTAATCCTGTCATGTGTGATACTGCCTGCTGTGCCATGCATCTAATCCTGTCATGTGTGATACTGTCTGCTGAGCCACTTTATCTAATCCTATCATGTGTGATACTGTCTGCTGAGCCGTGTATCTAATCCTATCATGTGTGATACTGTCTGCTGATCAGTGTATCTAATCCTATCATGTGTGATACTGTCTGCTGAGCCACTGTATCTAATCCTATCATGTGTGATACTGTCTGCTGAGCTGTGTATCTAATCCTAACATGTGATATTGGGGGTCACCTGTCATTATTATATCCTTGTGTAGTATATTTGGTTATTGTAGTGTCGGGGTGAGATATTGTGGGTCACCGGTCATTATTATATACTTGTGTAGTATATTTGGTTATTGTAGTGTCGGGGTGAGATATTGTGGGTCACCGGTCATTATTATATACTTGTGTAGTATATTTGGTTTTTGTAGTGTCGGGGTGAGATATTGTGGGTCACCTGTCATTATTATATACTTGTGTATGATATTTGGTTATTGTAGTGTCGGGTGAGATATTGTGGGTCACCTGTCATTATTATATCCTTGTGTGTTATATTTGGTTATTGTAGTGTCGGGTGAGATATTGTGGGTCACCTGTCATTATTATATCCTTGTGTGTGATATTTGGTTATTGTAGTGTCGGGTGAGATATTGTGGGTCACCTGTCATTATTATATCCTTGTGTAGTATATTTGGTTATTGTAGTGTCGGCTGAGATATTGTGGGTCACCTGTCATTATTATATCCTTGTGTAGTATATTTGGTTATTGTAGTGTCGGGGTGAGATATTGTGGGTCACCTGTCATTATTATATCCTTGTGTAGTATATTTGGTTATTGTAGTGTCGGGTGAGATATTGTGGGTCACCTGTCATTATTATATACTTGTGTATTATATTTGGTTATTGTAGTGTCGGGTGAGATATTGTGGGTCACCTGTCATTATTATATCCTTGTGTGTTATATTTGGTTATTGTAGTGTCGGGGTGAGATATTGGGGGTCACCTGTCATTATTATATCCTTGTGTGTGATATTTGGTTATTGTAGTGTCGGGTGAGATATTGTGGGTCACCTGTCATTATTATATCCTTGTGTAGTATATTTGGTTATTGTAGTGTCGGGTGAGATATTGTGGGTCACCTGTCATTATTATATCCTTGTGTATGATATTTGGTTATTGTAGTGTCGGGTGAGATATTGTGGGTCACCTGTCATTATTATATCCTTGTGTGTTATATTTGGTTATTGTAGTGTCGGGTGAGATATTGTGGGTCACCTGTCATTATTATATCCTTGTGTGTGATATTTGGTTATTGTAGTGTCGGGTGAGATATTGTGGGTCACCTGTCATTATTATATCCTTGTGTAGTATATTTGGTTATTGTAGTGTCGGCTGAGATATTGTGGGTCACCTGTCATTATTATATCCTTGTGTAGTATATTTGGTTATTGTAGTGTCGGGGTGAGATATTGTGGGTCACCTGTCATTATTATATCCTTGTGTAGTATATTTGGTTATTGTAGTGTCGGGTGAGATATTGTGGGTCACCTGTCATTATTATATACTTGTGTATTATATTTGGTTATTGTAGTGTCGGGTGAGATATTGTGGGTCACCTGTCATTATTATATCCTTGTGTGTTATATTTGGTTATTGTAGTGTCGGGGTGAGATATTGGGGGTCACCTGTCATTATTATATCCTTGTGTGTGATATTTGGTTATTGTAGTGTCGGGTGAGATATTGTGGGTCACCTGTCATTATTATATCCTTGTGTAGTATATTTGGTTATTGTAGTGTCGGGTGAGATATTGTGGGTCACCTGTCATTATTATATACTTGTGTATTATATTTGGTTATTGTAGTGTCGGGGTGAGATATTGGGGGTCACCTGTCATTATTATATCCTTGTGTAGTATATTTGGTTATTGTAGTGTCGGGTGAGATATTGTGGGTCACCTGTCATTATTATATCCTTGTGTGTGATATTTGGTTATTGTAGTGTCGGGTGAGATATTGTGGGTCACCTGTCATTATTATATCCTTGTGTAGTATATTTGGTTATTGTAGTGTCGGGTGAGATATTGTGGGTCACCTGTCATTATTATATCCTTGTGTGTGATATTTGGTTATTGTAGTGTCGGCTGAGATATTGTGGGTCACCTGTCATTATTATATCCTTGTGTAGTATATTTGGTTATTGTAGTGTCGGGGTGAGATATTGTGGGTCACCTGTCATTATTATATCCTTGTGTATTATATTTGGTTATTGTAGTGTCGGGTGAGATATTGTGGGTCACCTGTCATTATTATATCCTTGTGTATTATATTTGGTTATTGTAGTGTCGGCTGAGATATTGTGGGTCACCGGTCATTATTATATCCTTGTGTATTATATTTGGTTATTGTAGTGTCGGGGTGAGATATTGTGGGTCACCTGTCAATATTATATACTTGTGTGTGATATTTGGTTATTGTAGTGTCGGGTGAGATATTGTGGGTCACCGGTCATTATTATATCCTTGTGTAGTATATTTGGTTATTGTAGTGTCGGGTGAGATATTGTGGGTCACCTGTCATTATTATATCCTTGTGTAGTATATTTGGTTATTGTAGTGTCGGCTGAGATATTGTGGGTCACCTGTCATTATTATATCCTTGTGTATTATATTTGGTTATTGTGGTGTCGGGTGAGATATTGTGGGTCACCTGTCATTATTATATACTTGTGTAGTATATTTGGTTATTGTAGTGTCGGCTGAGATATTGTGGGTCACCTGTCATTATTATATCCTTGTGTAGTATATTTGGTTATTGTAGTGTCGGGTGAGATATTGTGGGTCACCGGTCATTATTATATACTTGTGTATTATATTTGGTTATTGTGGTGTCGGGTGAGATATTGTGGGTCACCTGTCATTATTATATACTTGTGTGTTATATTTGGTTATTGTAGTGTCGGGGTGAGATATTGGGGGTCACCTGTCATTATTATATCCTTGTGTAGTATATTTGGTTATTGTAGTGTCGGGGTGAGATATTGTGGGTCACCTGTCATTATTATATCCTTGTGTATTATATTTGGTTATTGTAGTGTCGGGTGAGATATTGTGGGTCACCTGTCATTATTATATCCTTGTGTATTATATTTGGTTATTGTAGTGTCGGGGTGAGATATTGTGGGTCACCTGTCATTATTATATCCTTGTGTATTATATTTGGTTATTGTAGTGTCGGGTGAGATATTGTGGGTCACCTGTCATTATTATATACTTGTGTGTTATATTTGGTTATTGTAGTGTCGGGGTGAGATATTGTGGGTCACCGGTCATTATTATATCCTTGTGTAGTATATTTGGTTATTGTAGTGTCGGGGTGAGATATTGTGGGTCACCTGTCATTATTATATCCTTGTGTAGTATATTTGGTTATTGTAGTGTCGGGTGAGATATTGGGGGTCACCTGTCATTATTATATCCTTGTGTAGTATATTTGGTTATTGTAGTGTCGGGGTGAGATATTGTGGGTCACCTGTCATTATTATATACTTGTGTATTATATTTGGTTATTGTAGTGTCGGGGTGAGATATTGTGGGTCACCTGTCATTATTATATCCTTGTGTATTATATTTGGTTATTGTAGTGTCGGGTGAGATATTGTGGGTCACCTGTCATTATTATATACTTGTGTGTTATATTTGGTTATTGTAGTGTCGGGGTGAGATATTGTGGGTCACCGGTCATTATTATATCCTTGTGTAGTATATTTGGTTATTGTAGTGTCGGGGTGAGATATTGTGGGTCACCTGTCATTATTATATCCTTGTGTAGTATATTTGGTTATTGTAGTGTCGGGTGAGATATTGGGGGTCACCTGTCATTATTATATCCTTGTGTAGTATATTTGGTTATTGTAGTGTCGGGGTGAGATATTGTGGGTCACCTGTCATTATTATATACTTGTGTATTATATTTGGTTATTGTAGTGTCGGGGTGAGATATTGTGGGTCACCTGTCATTATTATATCCTTGTGTAGTATATTTGGTTATTGTAGTGTCGGGTGAGATATTGTGGGTCACCTGTCATTATTATATCCTTGTGTGTGATATTTGGTTATTGTAGTGTCGGGTGAGATATTGTGGGTCACCTGTCATTATTATATCCTTGTGTGTGATATTTGGTTATTGTAGTGTCGGGGTGAGATATTGTGGGTCACCTGTCATTATTATATCCTTGTGTAGTATATTTGGTTATTGTAGTGTCGGGTGAGATATTGTGGGTCACCTGTCATTATTATATACTTGTGTGTTATATTTGGTTATTGTAGTGTCGGGGTGAGATATTGTGGGTCACCTGTCATTATTATATACTTGTGTAGTATATTTGGTTATTGTAGTGTCGGGTGAGATATTGTGGGTCACCTGTCATTATTATATACTTGTGTGTTATATTTGGTTATTGTAGTGTCGGGTGAGATATTGTGGGTCATCTGTCATTATTATATCCTTGTGTAGTATATTTGGTTATTGTAGTGTCGGGGTGAGATATTATGGGTCACCTGTCATTATTATATACTTGTGTATGATATTTGGTTATTGTAGTGTCGGGTGAGATATTGTGGGTCACCTGTCATTATTATATCCTTGTGTAGTATATTTGGTTATTGTAGTGTCGGGGTGAGATATTGTGGGTCACCTGTCATTATTATATCCTTGTGTAGTATATTTGGTTATTGTAGTGTTGGGGTGAGATATTGTGGGTCACCTGTCATTATTATATACTTGTGTGTTATATTTGGTTATTGTAGTGTCGGGGTGAGATATTGTGGGTCACCTGTCATTATTATATCCTTGTGTAGTATATTTGGTTATTGTAGTGTCGGGGTGAGATATTGTGGGTCACCTGTCATTATTATATCCTTGTGTAGTATATTTGGTTATTGTAGTGTCGGCTGAGATATTGGGGGTCACCTGTCATTATTATATCCTTGTGTAGTATATTTGGTTATTGTAGTGTCGGGGTGAGATATTGTGGGTCACCGGTCATTATTATATACTTGTGTGTGATATTTGGTTATTGTAGTGTCGGGGTGAGATATTGGGGGTCACCTGTCATTATTATATACTTGTGTGTGATATTTGGTTATTGTAGTGTCGGGGTGAGATATTGTGGGTCACCTGTCATTATTATATCCTTGTGTGTGATATTTGGTTATTGTAGTGTCGGGTGAGATATTGTGGGTCACCTGTCATTATTATATCCTTGTGTAGTATATTTGGTTATTGTAGTGTCGGGTGAGATATTGTGGGTCACCTGTCATTATTATATCCTTGTGTAGTATATTTGGTTATTGTAGTGTCGGGTGAGATATTGTGGGTCACCTGTCATTATTATATCCTTGTGTATTATATTTGGTTATTGTAGTGTCGGGTGAGATATTGTGGGTCACCTGTCATTATTATATCCTTGTGTATTATATTTGGTTATTGTAGTGTTGGGGTGAGATATTGGGGGTCACCTGTCATTATTATATCCTTGTGTAGTATATTTGGTTATTGTAGTGTCGGGGTGAGATATTGTGGGTCACCTGTCATTATTATATCCTTGTGTAGTATATTTGGTTATTGTAGTGTCGGGTGAGATATTGTGGGTCACCTGTCATTATTATATCCTTGTGTATTATATTTGGTTATTGTGGTGTCGGGTGAGATATTGTGGGTCACCTGTCATTATTATATCCTTGTGTAGTATATTTGGTTATTGTAGTGTCGGGTGAGATATTGTGGGTCACCTGTCATTATTATATACTTGTGTAGTATATTTGGTTATTGTAGTGTCGGGTGAGATATTGTGGGTCACCTGTCATTATTATATCCTTGTGTAGTATATTTGGTTATTGTAGTGTCGGGGTGAGATATTGTGGGTCACCTGTCATTATTATATACTTGTGTAGTATATTTGGTTATTGTAGTGTCGGGGTGAGATATTGGGGGTCACCGGTCATTATTATATCCTTGTGTAGTATATTTGGTTATTGTAGTGTCGGCTGAGATATTGTGGGTCACCTGTCATTATTATATCCTTGTGTATGATATTTGGTTATTGTAGTGTCGGGGTGTGATATTGTGGGTCACCGGTCATTATTATATACTTGTGTGTTATATTTGGTTATTGTAGTGTCGGGTGAGATATTGTGGGTCATCTGTCATTATTATATCCTTGTGTAGTATATTTGGTTATTGTAGTGTCGGGTGAGATATTGTGGGTCACCTGTCATTATTATATCCTTCGTGTAGTATATTTGGTTATTGTAGTGTCGGGTGAGATATTGTGGGTCACCTGTCATTATTATATCCTTGTGTAGTATATTTGGTTATTGTAGTGTCGGCTGAGATATTGTGGGTCACCGGTCATTATTATATCCTTGTGTATTATATTTGGTTATTGTAGTGTCGGGGTGAGATATTGTGGGTCACCGGTCATTATTATATACTTGTGTGTTATATTTGGTTATTGTAGTGTCGGGTGAGATATTGTGGGTCACCTGTCATTATTATATCCTTGTGTAGTATATTTGGTTATTGTAGTGTCGGCTGAGATATTGTGGGTCACCTGTCATTATTATATCCTTGTGTATTATATTTGGTTATTGTGGTGTCGGGTGAGATATTGTGGGTCACCTGTCATTATTATATCCTTGTGTATTATATTTGGTTATTGTAGTGTTGGGGTGAGATATTGGGGGTCACCTGTCATTATTATATCCTTGTGTAGTATATTTGGTTATTGTAGTGTCGGGGTGAGATATTGTGGGTCACCTGTCATTATTATATCCTTGTGTAGTATATTTGGTTATTGTAGTGTCGGGTGAGATATTGTGGGTCACCTGTCATTATTATATCCTTGTGTATTATATTTGGTTATTGTGGTGTCGGGTGAGATATTGTGGGTCACCTGTCATTATTATATCCTTGTGTAGTATATTTGGTTATTGTAGTGTCGGGTGAGATATTGTGGGTCACCTGTCATTATTATATACTTGTGTAGTATATTTGGTTATTGTAGTGTCGGGTGAGATATTGTGGGTCACCTGTCATTATTATATCCTTGTGTAGTATATTTGGTTATTGTAGTGTCGGGGTGAGATATTGTGGGTCACCTGTCATTATTATATACTTGTGTAGTATATTTGGTTATTGTAGTGTCGGGGTGAGATATTGGGGGTCACCGGTCATTATTATATCCTTGTGTAGTATATTTGGTTATTGTAGTGTCGGCTGAGATATTGTGGGTCACCTGTCATTATTATATCCTTGTGTATGATATTTGGTTATTGTAGTGTCGGGGTGTGATATTGTGGGTCACCGGTCATTATTATATACTTGTGTGTTATATTTGGTTATTGTAGTGTCGGGTGAGATATTGTGGGTCATCTGTCATTATTATATCCTTGTGTAGTATATTTGGTTATTGTAGTGTCGGGTGAGATATTGTGGGTCACCTGTCATTATTATATCCTTCGTGTAGTATATTTGGTTATTGTAGTGTCGGGTGAGATATTGTGGGTCACCTGTCATTATTATATCCTTGTGTAGTATATTTGGTTATTGTAGTGTCGGCTGAGATATTGTGGGTCACCGGTCATTATTATATCCTTGTGTATTATATTTGGTTATTGTAGTGTCGGGGTGAGATATTGTGGGTCACCGGTCATTATTATATACTTGTGTGTTATATTTGGTTATTGTAGTGTCGGGTGAGATATTGTGGGTCACCTGTCATTATTATATCCTTGTGTAGTATATTTGGTTATTGTAGTGTCGGCTGAGATATTGTGGGTCACCTGTCATTATTATATCCTTGTGTATTATATTTGGTTATTGTGGTGTCGGGTGAGATATTGTGGGTCACCTGTCATTATTATATCCTTGTGTAGTATATTTGGTTATTGTAGTGTCGGGTGAGATATTGTGGGTCACCTGTCATTATTATATACTTGTGTAGTATATTTGGTTATTGTAGTGTCGGGTGAGATATTGTGGGTCACCTGTCATTATTATATCCTTGTGTAGTATATTTGGTTATTGTAGTGTCGGGGTGAGATATTGTGGGTCACCTGTCATTATTATATACTTGTGTAGTATATTTGGTTATTGTAGTGTCGGGGTGAGATATTGGGGGTCACCGGTCATTATTATATCCTTGTGTAGTATATTTGGTTATTGTAGTGTCGGCTGAGATATTGTGGGTCACCTGTCATTATTATATCCTTGTGTATGATATTTGGTTATTGTAGTGTCGGGTGTGATATTGTGGGTCACCGGTCATTATTATATACTTGTGTGTTATATTTGGTTATTGTAGTGTCGGGTGAGATATTGTGGGTCATCTGTCATTATTATATCCTTGTGTAGTATATTTGGTTATTGTAGTGTCGGGTGAGATATTGTGGGTCACCTGTCATTATTATATCCTTCGTGTAGTATATTTGGTTATTGTAGTGTCGGGTGAGATATTGTGGGTCACCTGTCATTATTATATCCTTGTGTAGTATATTTGGTTATTGTAGTGTCGGCTGAGATATTGTGGGTCACCTGTCATTATTATATCCTTGTGTAGTATATTTGGTTATTGTAGTGTCGGGGTGAGATATTGGGGGTCACCTGTCATTATTATATACTTGTGTATTATATTTGGTTATTGTAGTGTCGGGGTGAGATATTGTGGGTCACCTGTCATTATTATATCCTTGTGTAGTATATTTGGTTATTGTAGTGTCGGCTGAGATATTGGGGGTCACCTGTCATTATTATATCCTTGTGTAGTATATTTGGTTATTGTAGTGTCGGGGTGAGATATTGTGGGTCACCGGTCATTATTATATACTTGTGTGTGATATTTGGTTATTGTAGTGTCGGGGTGAGATATTGGGGGTCACCTGTCATTATTATATACTTGTGTGTTATATTTGGTTATTGTAGTGTCGGGGTGAGATATTGTGGGTCACCGGTCATTATTATATCCTTGTGTAGTATATTTGGTTATTGTAGTGTCGGGGTGAGATATTGTGGGTCACCTGTCATTATTATATCCTTGTGTATGATATTTGGTTATTGTAGTGTCGGGGTGAGATATTGTGGGTCACCTGTCATTATTATATCCTTGTGTGTTATATTTGGTTATTGTAGTGTCGGGGTGAGATATTGGGGGTCACCTGTCATTATTATATACTTGTGTATTATATTTGGTTATTGTAGTGTCGGGTGAGATATTGTGGGTCACCTGTCATTATTATATACTTGTGTAGTATATTTGGTTATTGTAGTGTCGGGGTGAGATATTGTGGGTCACCTGTCATTATTATATCCTTGTGTATGATATTTGGTTATTGTAGTGTCGGGGTGAGATATTGTGGGTCACCGGTCATTATTATATCCTTGTGTAGTATATTTGGTTATTGTAGTGTCGGGTGAGATATTGGGGGTCACCTGTCATTATTATATCCTTGTGTAGTATATTTGGTTATTGTAGTGTCGGGGTGAGATATTGGGGGTCAGCTGTCATTATTATATCCTTGTGTAGTATATTTGGTTATTGTAGTGTCGGGGTGAGATATTGGGGGTCACCTGTCATTATTATATCCTTGTGTATTATATTTGGTTATTGTAGTGTCGGGTGAGATATTGGGGGTCACCTGTCATTATTATATCCTTGTGTAGTATATTTGGTTATTGTAGTGTCGGGGTGAGATATTGGGGGTCAGCTGTCATTATTATATCCTTGTGTAGTATATTTGGTTATTGTAGTGTCGGGGTGAGATATTGTGGGTCACCTGTCATTATTATATACTTGTGTGTTATATTTGGTTATTGTAGTGTCGGGTGAGATATTGTGGGTCACCTGTCATTATTATATCCTTGTGTGTTATATTTGGTTATTGTAGTGTCGGGGTGAGATATTGTGGGTCACCTGTCATTATTATATCCTTGTGTGTGATATTTGGTTATTGTAGTGTCGGGTGAGATATTGTGGGTCACCTGTCATTATTATATCCTTGTGTATGATATTTGGTTATTGTAGTGTCGGGGTGAGATATTGTGGGTCACCGGTCATTATTATATCCTTGTGTAGTATATTTGGTTATTGTAGTGTCGGGTGAGATATTGGGGGTCACCGGTCATTATTATATACTTGTGTATTATATTTGGTTATTGTAGTGTCGGGTGAGATATTGTGGGTCACCTGTCATTATTATATCCTTGTGTAGTATATTTGGTTATTGTAGTGTCGGGGTGAGATATTGTGGGTCACCTGTCATTATTATATCCTTGTGTATGATATTTGGTTATTGTAGTGTCGGGTGAGATATTGTGGGTCACCTGTCATTATTATATCCTTGTGTAGTATATTTGGTTATTGTAGTGTCGGGGTGAGATATTGTGGGTCACCTGTCATTATTATATCCTTGTGTATGATATTTGGTTATTGTAGTGTCGGGTGAGATATTGGGGGTCACCTGTCATTATTATATCCTTGTGTGTTATATTTGGTTATTGTAGTGTCGGGGTGAGATATTGTGGGTCACCTGTCATTATTATATACTTGTGTGTTATATTTGGTTATTGTAGTGTCGGGGTGAGATATTGTGGGTCACCTGTCATTATTATATCCTTGTGTATGATATTTGGTTATTGTAGTGTCGGGTGAGATATTGTGGGTCACCTGTCATTATTATATCCTTGTGTAGTATATTTGGTTATTGTAGTGTCGGGTGAGATATTGTGGGTCACCGGTCATTATTATATCCTTGTGTGTTATATTTGGTTATTGTAGTGTCGGGTGAGATATTGTGGGTCACCTGTCATTATTATATCCTTGTGTAGTATATTTGGTTATTGTAGTGTCGGGTGAGATATTGTGGGTCACCTGTCATTATTATATCCTTGTGTATTATATTTGGTTATTGTAGTGTCGGGGTGAGATATTGTGGGTCACCTGTCATTATTATATCCTTGTGTAGTATATTTGGTTATTGTAGTGTCGGGTGAGATATTGTGGGTCACCTGTCATTATTATATCCTTGTGTATTATATTTGGTTATTGTAGTGTCGGGGTGAGATATTGTGGGTCACCTGTCATTATTATATCCTTGTGTAGTATATTTGGTTATTGTAGTGTCGGGGTGAGATATTGTGGGTCACCTGTCATTATTATATCCTTGTGTAGTATATTTGGTTATTGTGGTGTCGGGTGAGATATTGTGGGTCACCTGTCATTATTATATACTTGTGTGTGATATTTGGTTATTGTAGTGTCGGGGTGAGATATTGTGGGTCACCGGTCATTATTATATCCTTGTGTAGTATATTTGGTTATTGTAGTGTCGGGGTGAGATATTGTGGGTCACCTGTCATTATATCCTTGTGTAGTATATTTGGTTATTGTAGTGTCGGGGTGAGATATTGTGGGTCACCTGTCATTATTATATCCTTGTGTAGTATATTTGGTTATTGTAGTGTCGGGGTGAGATATTGTGGGTCACCTGTCATTATTATATCCTTGTGTAGTATATTTGGTTATTGTAGTGTCGGGGTGAGATATTGGGGGTCACCTGTCATTATTATATCCTTGTGTAGGGTTTGCTGCGCAGCCTGGATGCCGATGCTTTATATAACCCTCTAGAGATCAGCGGCAATCTGTACCCACATCTCCAGGCTTCTCTCACACAGACTCCCAGACGTCACGTCTCCACATTTCCGGGAGCAGCGGCGCCCAGCAGACAGGTAATGATCCTGTAGTCTATATAATTTCTGATGTTCCGCGCTGCTCTGTGATTTTCAGGCACTGCGGGCTGTTTTATGGCTTCTGTGGGACGCCTCGGATTGCTGCTGTCAGGCTGTGGTCTTGGGGGTGACAGTTTGTGGGCAGCCGGATCAGTGTTTCCACCTAGTCTGAGATCGTTAGAGGGAATCTGCCTTCAGACAAGCCGAGGCTATAAGTAACGCGCCTCCGCCAGTGCTGATGGAAAACATCGGTCAGCGACACATGACAGCAGCGGGCAGCCGCCGGTCAGCGGCACATGATAGCAGCGGGCAGCCGCCGGTCAGCGACACATGATAGCAGCGGGCAGCCGCCGGTCAGCGACACATGATAGCAGCGGGCAGCCGCCGGTCAGCGACACATGATAGCAGCGGGCAGCCGCCGGTCAGCGACACATGATAGCAGCGGGCAGCCGCCGGTCAGCGACACATGATAGCAGCGGGCAGCCGCCGGTCAGCGACACATGATAGCAGCGGGCAGCCGCCGGTCAGCGACACATGATAGCAGCGGGCAGCCGCCGGTCAGCGACACATGATAGCAGCGGGCAGCCGCCGGTCAGCGACACATGATAGCAGCGGGCAGCCGCCGGTCAGCGACACATGAAAGCAGCGGGCAGCTGCCGGTCAGCGACACATGAAAGCAGAGGGCAGCTGCCGGTCAGCGACACATGACAGCAGAGGGCAGCCGCCGGTCAGCGACACATGAAAGCAGCGGGCAGCCGCCGGTCAGCGACACATGAAAGCAGCGGGCAGCCGCCGGTCAGCGACACATGAAAGCAGAGGGCAGCTGCCGGTCAGCGACACATGACAGCAGAGGGCAGCCGCCGGTCAGCGACACATGAAAGCAGAGGGCAGCCGCCGGTCAGCGACACATGACAGCAGCGGGCAGCCGCCGGTCAGCGACACATGACAGCAGCGGGCAGCCGCCGGTCAGCGACACATGACAGCAGCGGGCAGCCGCCGGTCAGCGACACATGACAGCAGCGGGCAGCCGCCGGTCAGCGACACATGACAGCAGCGGGCAGCCGCCGGTCAGCGACACATGACAGCAGAGGGCAGCCGCCGGTCAGCGACACATGACAGCAGCGGGCAGCCGCCGGTCAGCGACACATGACAGCAGCGGGCAGCCGCCGGTCAGCGACACATGAAAGCAGAGGGCAGCCGCCGGTCAGCGACACATGACAGCAGCGGGCAGCCGCCGGTCAGCGACACATGATAGCAGAGGGCAGCCGCCGGTCAGCGACACATGACAGCAGAGGGCAGCCGCCGGTCAGCGACACATGATAGCAGCGGGCAGCCGCCGGTCAGCGACACATGACAGCAGTCCTACAAGGCCGATTACTACGGTTTGTGAGTCTGTCAACCAAAATGGGGCCGGAAAAACGTAGAAGTAAAAAGCATCATAAGCTGCGCCACTACTGGGGCCTGACGGGCGGTCAGACAGCAGATCGGGGGCACGAGGGGGAGGGGCACGGCTCTGTGTGAAAGATAAACCCTATAAATGAGAAGTTCATGAATATAATAAAGTGTGAATCTTTCTCCCCGGCTTCCTCCTCGTGTCTTCTCCCCCAGATACAGCTCTGACGGGCGTAGTTCTCACATGGGGTCACTTCTGGGGGAGTTTCCATGTTCTGACGAAAAAAAATCCCAATACTTGTAACATTTTATCATTTGTTAACCCCTTGTGTTAGACTGAAAAGTAAAAAAAAGAATAGATAAGAAAATGTCCCCAATAACCCAATTACGGACCCGGATGAGCCGCGGCCGGGATATGCAAATGGAATTTATCTTGTAGTTTTTTATTAACCTGGACTTAAAAACGTGTGAGTAACGCAAAATATATTATTTCTGCAAAATCTTTATTCTCCGATGAATTGCCAAAAACCACCGGTAAAGTTACTGAGTCCTGAAGGGGTTAATTATCAGGTTATACAGAATAGCGGAAATATAAACGCCATCACCTCTGCTTTTTCTAGATGATTTTCCCCACTGGAAAAGCCAGAGCCACAATCGCTCCCTTACATTTTGCTGCTCCCGAACACAACAAGCGCCGACGTCCGGGAAATGACGACCCGTCACCCAAGGAGAAGCAGCAACAAGACCAAGAGGACTGAACCGCTTATCCTCATACCCATCATTGTCACCGTTACTTCTGTTCCCTGCTCTGATCCTTATTGTTCAGTTTTTAGTCAGACAGTGTCAATATAACAGCGCCGCCATCATATACACCGATCCAGTAGTGTCAGTATAACAGCGCCGCCATCATATACACAGATCCAGTAGTGTCAGTATAACAGCGCCGCCATCATATACACCGATCCAGCAGTGTCAGTATAACAGCGCCGCCATCATATACACAGATCCAGCAGTGTCAGTATAACAGCGCCGCCATCATATACACAGATCCAGCAGTGTCAATATAACAGCGCCGCCATCATATACACAGATCCAGCAGTGTCAGTATAACAGCGCCGCCATCATATACACAGATCCAGCAGTGTCAGTATAACAGCGCCGCCATCATATACACAGATCCAGCAGTGTCAATATAACAGCGCCGCCATCATATACACCGATCCAGCAGTGTCAGTATAACAGCGCCACCATCATATACACAGATCCAGCAGTGTCAGTATAACAGCGCCACCATCATATACACAGATCCAGCAGTGTCAGTATAACAGCGCCGCCATCATATACACAGATCCAGCAGTGTCAGTATAACAGCGCCGCCATCATATACACAGATCCAGCAGTGTCAGTATAACAGCGCCGCCATCATATACACAGATCCAGCAGTGTCAGTATAACAGCGCCGCCATCATATACACAGATCCGGTACTGTCAGTATAACAGCGCCGCCATCATATACACAGATCCAGCAGTGTCAGTATAACAGCGCCGCCATCATATACACAGATCCAGCAGTGTCAGTATAACAGCGCCGCCATCATATACACAGATCCAGCAGTGTCAATATAACAGCGCCGCCATCATATACACAGATCCAGCAGTGTCAGTATAACAGCGCCGCCATCATATACACCGATCCAGCAGTGTCAGTATAACAGCGCCGCCATCATATACACAGATCCAGCAGTGTCAGTATAACAGCGCCGCCATCATATACACAGATCCAGCAGTGTCAGTATAACAGCGCCGCCATCATATACACAGATCCAGCAGTGTCAGTATAACAGCGCCGCCATCATATACACAGATCCAGCAGTGTCAGTATAACAGCGCCACCATCATATACACAGATCCAGCAGTGTTAGTATAACAGCGCCGCCATCATATACACAGATCCAGCAGTGTCAGTATAACAGCGCCGCCATCATATACACAGATCCAGCAGTGTCAGTATAACAGCGCCGCCATCATATACACAGATCCAGCAGTGTCAGTATAACAGCGCCGCCATCATATACACAGATCCGGCAGTGTCAGTATAACAGCACCGCCATCATATACACAGATCCAGCAGTGTCAGTATAACAGCACCCCATCATATACACAGATCCAGCAGTGTCAGTATAACAGCGCCGCCATCATATACACCGATCCAGCAGTGTCAGTATAACAGCGCCGCCATCATATACACAGATCCAGCAGTGTCAGTATAACAGCGCCGCCATCATATACACAGATCCGGCAGTGTCAGTATAACAGCACCGCCATCATATACACAGATCCAGCAGTGTCAGTATAACAGCGCCGCCATCATATACACCGATCCAGCAGTGTCAATATAACAGCGCCACCATCATATACAGATCCAGTAGTGTCAGTATAACAGCGCCGCCATCATATACACAGATCCAGCAGTGTCAGTATAACAGCGCCGCCATCATATACACAGATCCAGCAGTGTCAGTATAACAGCGCCGCCATCATATACACAGATCCAGCAGTGTCAGTATAACAGCGCCGCCATCATATACACCGATCCAGCAGTGTCAGTATAACAGCGCCGCCATCATATACACAGATCCAGCAGTGTCAGTATAACAGCGCCGCCATCATATACACAGATCCAGCAGTGTCAGTATAACAGCGCCGCCATCATATACACAGATCCAGCAGTGTCAGTATAACATCGCCGCCATCATATACACAGATCCAGCAGTGTCAGTATAACAGCGCCACCATCATATACACAGATCCAGCAGTGTCAGTATAACAGCGCCACCATCATATACACAGATCCAGCAGTGTCAGTATAACAGCGCCGCCATCATATACACAGATCCAGCAGTGTCAGTATAACAGCGCCGCCATCATATACACAGATCCAGCAGTGTCAGTATAACAGCGCCGCCATCATATACACCGATCCAGCAGTGTCAGTATAACAGCGCCGCCATCATATACACAGATCCAGCAGTGTCAGTATAACAGCGCCGCCATCATATACACAGATCCAGCAGTGTCAGTATAACAGCGCCGCCATCATATACACAGATCCAGCAGTGTCAGTATAACAGCACCGCCATCATATACACCGATCCAGCAGTGTCAGTATAACAGCGCCGCCATCATATACACAGATCCAGCAGTGTCAGTATAACAGCGCCGCCATCATATACACAGATCCAGCAGTGTCAGTATAACAGCGCCGCCATCATATACACCGATCCAGCAGTGTCAGTATAACAGCGCCGCCATCATATACACAGATCCAGCAGTGTCAGTATAACAGCGCCGCCATCATATACACAGATCCAGCAGTGTCAGTATAACAGCGCCGCCATCATATACACAGATCCAGCAGTGTCAGTATAACAGCGCCGCCATCATATACACAGATCCAGCAGTGTCAGTATAACAGCGCCACCATCATACACAGATCCAGCAGTGTCAGTATAACAGCGCCGCCATCATATACACAGATCCAGCAGTGTCAGTATAACAGCGCCGCCATCATATACACAGATCCAGCAGTGTCAGTATAACAGCGCCGCCATCATATACACAGATCCAGCAGTGTCAGTATAACAGCGCCGCCATCATATACACAGATCCAGTAGTGTCAGTATAACAGCGCCGCCATCATATACACAGATCCAGCAGTGTCAGTATAACAGCGCCGCCATCATATACACAGATCCAGCAGTGTCAGTATAACAGCGCCGCCATCATATACACAGATCCAGCAGTGTCAGTATAACAGCGCCGCCATCATATACACCGATCCAGTAGTGTCAGTATAACAGCGCCGCCATCATATACACAGATCCAGTAGTGTCAGTATAACAGCGCCGCCTTCATATACACAGATCCAGCAGTGTCAGTATAACAGCGCCGCCATCATATACACAGATCCAGCAGTGTCAGTATAACAGCGCCGCCATCATATACACAGATCCAGCAGTGTCAGTATAACAGCGCCGCCATCATATACACCGATCCGGCAGTGTCAGTATAACAGCGCCGCCATCATATACACAGATCCGGCAGTGTCAGTATAACAGCGCCGCCATCATATACACCGATCCGGCAGTGTCAGCATAACAGCGCCGCCATCATATACACAGATCCGGCAGTGTCAGCATAACAGCGCCGCCATCATATACACCGATCCAGCAGTGTCAGCATAACAGCGCCGCCATCATATACACCGATCCAGCAGTGTCAGCATAACAGCGCCGCCATCATATACACAGATCCAGCAGTGTCAGTATAACAACGCCGGCATCATATACACAGATCCAGCAGTGTCAGTATAACAGCGCCGCCATCATATACACAGATCCAGTAGTCAGTATAACAGCGCCATCATCATATACACAGATCCAGCAGTGTCAGTATAACAGCGCCGCCATCATATACACAGATCCAGTAGTGTCAGTATAACAGCGCCATCATCATATACACTGATCCAGCAGTGTCAGTATAACAGCGCCGCCATCATATACACAGATCCAGCAGTGTCAGTATAACAGCGCCACCATCATATACACAGATCCAGCAGTGTCAGTATAACAGCGCCGCCATCATATACACAGATCCAGCAGTGTCGGTATAACAGCGCCGCCATCATATACACAGATCCAGCAGTGTCGGTATAACAGCGCCGCCATCATATACACCGATCCAGCAGTGTCAGTATAACAGCGCCGCCATCATATACACCGATCCAGCAGTGTCAGTATAACAGCGCCGCCATCATATACACCGATCCAGCAGTGTCAGTATAACAGCGCCGCCATCATATACACCGATCCAGCAGTGTCAGTATAACAGCGCCGCCATCATATACACCGATCCAGCAGTGTCAGTATAACAGCGCCGCCATCATATACACAGATCCAGCAGTGTCAGTATAACAGCGCCCCATCATATACACAGATCCAGCAGTGTCAGTATAACAGCGCCACCATCATATACACAGATCCAGCAGTGTCAGTATAACAGCGCCCCATCATATACACCGATCCAGCAGTGTCAGTATAACAGCGCCGCCATCATATACACAGATCCAGCAGTGTCAGTATAACAGCGCCGCCATCATATACACAGATCCAGCAGTGTCAGTATAACAGCGCCGCCATCATATACACCGATCCAGCAGTGTCAGTATAACAGCGCCGCCATCATATACACAGATCCAGCAGTGTCAGTATAACAGCACCGCCATCATATACACCGATCCAGCAGTGTCAGTATAACAGCGCCCCATCATATACACCGATCCAGCAGTGTCAGTATAACAGCGCCGCCATCATATACACCGATCCAGCAGTGTCAGTATAACAGCGCCGCCATCATATACACCGATCCAGCAGTGTCAGTATAACAGCGCCACCATCATATACACCGATCCAGCAGTGTCAGTATAACAGCGCCACCATCATATACACAGATCCAGCAGTGTCAGTATAACAGCGCCGCCATCATATACACAGATCCAGTAGTGTCAGTATAACAGCGCCGCCATCATATACACAGATCCAGCAGTGTCAGTATAACAGCGCCGCCATCATATACACAGATCCAGCAGTGTCAGTATAACAGCGCCGCCATCATATACACAGATCCAGCAGTGTCAGTATAACAGCACCGCCATCATATACACCGATCCAGCAGTGTCAGTATAACAGCGCCGCCATCATATACACAGATCCAGCAGTGTCAGTATAACAGCGCCGCCATCATATACACAGATCCAGCAGTGTCAGTATAACAGCGCCGCCATCATATACACAGATCCAGCAGTGTCAGTATAACAGCGCCGCCATCATATACACAGATCCAGCAGTGTCAGTATAACAGCGCCACCATCATACACAGATCCAGCAGTGTCAGTATAACAGCGCCGCCATCATATACACAGATCCAGCAGTGTCAGTATAACAGCGCCGCCATCATATACACAGATCCAGCAGTGTCAGTATAACAGCGCCGCCATCATATACACAGATCCAGCAGTGTCAGTATAACAGCGCCGCCATCATATACACAGATCCAGCAGTGTCAGTATAACAGCGCCGCCATCATATACACAGATCCAGTAGTGTCAGTATAACAGCGCCGCCATCATATACACAGATCCAGCAGTGTCAGTATAACAGCGCCGCCATCATATACACAGATCCAGCAGTGTCAGTATAACAGCGCCGCCATCATATACACAGATCCAGCAGTGTCAGTATAACAGCGCCGCCATCATATACACAGATCCAGCAGTGTCAGTATAACAGCGCCGCCATCATATACACCGATCCAGTAGTGTCAGTATAACAGCGCCGCCATCATATACACAGATCCAGCAGTGTCAGTATAACAGCGCCGCCATCATATACACCGATCCAGCAGTGTCAGTATAACAGCGCCGCCATCATATACACAGATCCAGTAGTGTCAGTATAACAGCGCCACCATCATATACACAGATCCAGTAGTGTCAGTATAACAGCGCCCCATCATATACACAGATCCGGTAGTGTCAGTATAACAGCGCCGCCATCATATACACCGATCCGGCAGTGTCAGTATAACAGCGCCGCCATCATATACACAGATCCGGCAGTGTCAGTATAACAGCGCCGCCATCATATACACCGATCCGGCAGTGTCAGCATAACAGCGCCGCCATCATATACACAGATCCGGCAGTGTCAGCATAACAGCGCCGCCATCATATACACCGATCCAGCAGTGTCAGCATAACAGCGCCGCCATCATATACACCGATCCAGCAGTGTCAGCATAACAGCGCCGCCATTATATACACAGATCCAGCAGTGTCAGTATAACAACGCCGGCATCATATACACAGATCCAGCAGTGTCAGTATAACAGCGCCGCCATCATATACACAGATCCAGTAGTGTCAGTATAACAGCGCCATCATCATATACACAGATCCAGCAGTGTCAGTATAACAGCGCCGCCATCATATACACAGATCCAGTAGTGTCAGTATAACAGCGCCATCATCATATACACTGATCCAGCAGTGTCAGTATAACAGCGCCGCCATCATATACACAGATCCAGCAGTGTCAGTATAACAGCGCCACCATCATATACACAGATCCAGCAGTGTCAGTATAACAGCGCCGCCATCATATACACAGATCCAGCAGTGTCAGTATAACAGCGCCCCATCATATACACAGATCCAGCAGTGTCAGTATAACAGCGCCCCATCATATACACAGATCCAGTAGTGTCAGTATAACAGCGCCGCCATCATATACACAGATCCAGCAGTGTCGGTATAACAGCGCCGCCATCATATACACAGATCCAGCAGTGTCGGTATAACAGCGCCGCCATCATATACACCGATCCAGCAGTGTCAGTATAACAGCGCCGCCATCATATACACCGATCCAGCAGTGTCAGTATAACAGCGCCGCCATCATATACACCGATCCAGCAGTGTCAGTATAACAGCGCCGCCATCATATACACCGATCCAGCAGTGTCAGTATAACAGCGCCGCCATCATATACACCGATCCAGCAGTGTCAGTATAACAGCGCCGCCATCATATACACAGATCCAGCAGTGTCAGTATAACAGCGCCCCATCATATACACAGATCCAGCAGTGTCAGTATAACAGCGCCGCCATCATATACACCGATCCAGCAGTGTCAGTATAACAGCGCCGCCATCATATACACCGATCCAGCAGTGTCAGTATAACAGCGCCGCCATCATATACACAGATCCAGCAGTGTCAGTATAACAGCGCCACCATCATATACACAGATCCAGCAGTGTCAGTATAACAGTGCCGCCATCATATACACAGATCCAGCAGTGTCAGTATAACAGCGCCGCCATCATATACACAGATCCAGCAGTGTCAGTATAACAGCGCCGCCATCATATACACAGATCCAGCAGTGTCAGTATAACAGCGCCGCCATCATATACACCGATCCAGCAGTGTCAGTATAACAGCGCCGCCATCATATACACAGATCCAGTAGTGTCAGTATAACAGCGCCACCATCATACACAGATCCAGCAGTGTCAGTATAACAGCGCCGCCATCATATACACAGATCCAGTAGTGTCAGTATAACAGCGCCCCATCATATACACAGATCCAGCAGTGTCAGTATAACAGCGCCGCCATCATATACACAGATCCAGCAGTGTCAGTATAACAGCGCCGCCATCATATACACAGATCCAGCAGTGTCACTATAACAGCGCCGCCATCATATACACAGATCCAGCAGTGTCAGTATAACAGCGCCGCCATCATATACACAGATCCAGCAGTGTCAGTATAACAGCGCCGCCATCATATACACCGATCCAGTAGTGTCAGTATAACAGCGCCGCCATCATATACACAGATCCAGTAGTGTCAGTATAACAGCGCCGCCATCATATACACAGATCCAGCAGTGTCAGTATAACAGCGCCGCCATCATATACACAGATCCAGCAGTGTCAGTATAACAGCGCCGCCATCATATACACAGATCCAGCAGTGTCAGTATAACAGCGCCGCCATCATATACACCGATCCGGCAGTGTCAGTATAACAGCGCCGCCATCATATACACAGATCCGGCAGTGTCAGTATAACAGCGCCGCCATCATATACACCGATCCGGCAGTGTCAGCATAACAGCGCCGCCATCATATACACAGATCCGGCAGTGTCAGCATAACAGCGCCGCCATCATATACACCGATCCAGCAGTGTCAGCATAACAGCGCCGCCATCATATACACCGATCCAGCAGTGTCAGCATAACAGCGCCGCCATCATATACACAGATCCAGCAGTGTCAGTATAACAACGCCGGCATCATATACACAGATCCAGCAGTGTCAGTATAACAGCGCCGCCATCATATACACAGATCCAGTAGTGTCAGTATAACAGCGCCATCATCATATACACAGATCCAGCAGTGTCAGTATAACAGCGCCGCCATCATATACACAGATCCAGTAGTGTCAGTATAACAGCGCCATCATCATATACACTGATCCAGCAGTGTCAGTATAACAGCGCCCCATCATATACACCGATCCAGCAGTGTCAGTATAACAGCGCCGCCATCATATACACAGATCCAGCAGTGTCAGTATAACAGCGCCACCATCATATACACAGATCCAGCAGTGTCAGTATAACAGCGCCGCCATCATATACACAGATCCAGCAGTGTCAGTATAACAGCGCCGCCATCATATACACCGATCCAGCAGTGTCAGTATAACAGCGCCGCCATCATATACACAGATCCAGCAGTGTCAGTATAACAGCACCGCCATCATATACACCGATCCAGCAGTGTCAGTATAACAGCGCCCCATCATATACACCGATCCAGCAGTGTCAGTATAACAGCGCCGCCATCATATACACAGATCCAGCAGTGTCAGTATAACAGCGCCGCCATCATATACACCGATCCAGCAGTGTCAGTATAACAGCGCCGCCATCATATACACAGATCCAGCAGTGTCAGTATAACAGCACCGCCATCATATACACCGATCCAGCAGTGTCAGTATAACAGCGCCCCATCATATACACCGATCCAGCAGTGTCAGTATAACAGCGCCACCATCATATACACCGATCCAGCAGTGTCAGTATAACAGCGCCACCATCATATACACAGATCCAGCAGTGTCAGTATAACAGCGCCGCCATCATATACACAGATCCAGTAGTGTCAGTATAACAGCGCCGCCATCATATACACAGATCCAGCAGTGTCAGTATAACAGCGCCGCCATCATATACACAGATCCAGCAGTGTCAGTATAACAGCGCCGCCATCATATACACAGATCCAGCAGTGTCAGTATAACAGCGCCACCATCATACACAGATCCAGCAGTGTCAGTATAACAGCGCCGCCATCATATACACAGATCCAGCAGTGTCAGTATAACAGCGCCGCCATCATATACACAGATCCAGCAGTGTCAGTATAACAGCGCCGCCATCATATACACCGATCCAGCAGTGTCAGTATAACAGCGCCGCCATCATATACACAGATCCAGTAGTGTCAGTATAACAGCGCCACCATCATACACAGATCCAGCAGTGTCAGTATAACAGCGCCGCCATCATATACACAGATCCAGCAGTGTCAGTATAACAGCGCCGCCATCATATACACAGATCCAGTAGTGTCAGTATAACAGCGCCCCATCATATACACAGATCCAGCAGTGTCAGTATAACAGCGCCGCCATCATATACACAGATCCAGCAGTGTCAGTATAACAGCGCCGCCATCATATACACAGATCCAGCAGTGTCAGTATAACAGCGCCGCCATCATATACACCGATCCAGCAGTGTCAGTATAACAGCGCCGCCATCATATACACAGATCCAGCAGTGTCAGTATAACAGCGCCGCCATCATATACACAGATCCAGCAGTGTCAGTATAACAGCGCCGCCATCATATACACAGATCCAGCAGTGTCAGTATAACAGCGCCGCCATCATATACACCGATCCAGCAGTGTCAGTATAACAGCGCCGCCATCATATACACCGATCCAGCAGTGTCAGTATAACAGCCCCGCCATCATATACACAGATCCAGCAGTGTCAGTATAACAGCGCCGCCATCATATACACCGATCCAGCAGTGTCAGTATAACAGCGCCGCCATCATATACACAGATCCAGCAGTGTCAGTATAACAGCGCCGCCATCATATACACAGATCCAGCAGTGTCAGTATAACAGCGCCCCATCATATACACCGATCCAGTAGTGTCAGTATAACAGCGCCGCCATCATATACACAGATCCAGCAGTGTCAGTATAACAGCGCCGCCATCATATACACAGATCCAGCAGTGTCAGTATAACAGCACCGCCATCATATACACCGATCCAGCAGTGTCAGTATAACAGCGCCCCATCATATACACAGATCCAGCAGTGTCAGTATAACAGCGCCGCCATCATATACACCGATCCAGCAGTGTCAGTATAACAGCGCCGCCATCATATACACAGATCCAGCAGTGTCAGTATAACAGCGCCGCCATCATATACACCGATCCAGCAGTGTCAGTATAACAGCGCCACCATCATATACACAGATCCAGCAGTGTCAGTATAACAGCGCCGCCATCATATACACAGATCCAGCAGTGTCAGTATAACAGCGCCGCCATCATATACACAGATCCAGCAGTGTCAGTATAACAGCGCCGCCATCATATACACAGATCCAGCAGTGTCAGTATAACAGCGCCGCCATCATATACACAGATCCAGCAGTGTCAGTATAACAGCGCCGCCATCATATACACCGATCCAGCAGTGTCAGTATAACAGCGCCGCCATCATATACACAGATCCAGCAGTGTCAGTATAACAGCGCCGCCATCATATACACCGATCCAGCAGTGTCAGTATAACAGCGCCGCCATCATATACACAGATCCAGCAGTGTCAGTATAACAGCGCCGCCATCATATACACAGATCCAGCAGTGTCAGTATAACAGCGCCGCCATCATATACACAGATCCAGCAGTGTCAGTATAACAGCGCCGCCATCATATACACAGATCCAGCAGTGTCAGTATAACAGCGCCACCATCATATACACCGATCCAGCAGTGTCAGTATAACAGCGCCGCCATCATATACACAGATCCAGTAGTGTCAGTATAACAGCGCCGCCATCATATACACAGATCCAGCAGTGTCAGTATAACAGCGCCGCCATCATATACACAGATCCAGTAGTGTCAGTATAACAGCGCCACCATCATACACAGATCCAGCAGTGTCAGTATAACAGCGCCGCCATCATATACACAGATCCAGCAGTGTCAGTATAACAGCGCCGCCATCATATACACCGATCCAGCAGTGTCAGTATAACAGCGCCGCCATCATATACACAGATCCAGCAGTGTCAGTATAACAGCGCCGCCATCATATACACAGATCCAGCAGTGTCAGTATAACAGCGCCGCCATCATATACACAGATCCAGCAGTGTCAGTATAACAGCGCCGCCATCATATACACAGATCCAGCAGTGTCAGTATAACAGCGCCACCATCATATACACAGATCCAGCAGTGTCAGTATAACAGCGCCGCCATCATATACACAGATCCAGTAGTGTCAGTATAACAGCGCCGCCATCATATACACCGATCCAGCAGTGTCAGTATAACAGCGCCACCATCATATACACAGATCCAGCAGTGTCAGTATAACAGCGCCGCCATCATATACACAGATCCGGTAGTGTCAGTATAACAGCGCCGCCATCATATACACAGATCCAGCAGTGTCAGTATAACAGCGCCGCCATCATATACACAGATCCAGCAGTGTCAGTATAACAGCGCCGCCATCATATACACAGATCCAGTAGTGTCAGTATAACAGCGCCACCATCATACACAGATCCAGCAGTGTCAGTATAACAGCGCCGCCATCATATACACAGATCCAGTAGTGTCAGTATAACAGCGCCCCATCATATACACAGATCCAGCAGTGTCAGTATAACAGCGCCCCATCATATACACCGATCCAGCAGTGTCAGTATAACAGCGCCGCCATCATATACACAGATCCAGCAGTGTCAGTATAACAGCGCCGCCATCATATACACCGATCCAGCAGTGTCAGTAGAACAGCGCCCCATCATATACACCGATCCAGTAGTGTCAGTATAACAGCGCCCCATCATATACACCGATCCAGCAGTGTCAGTATAACAGCGCCGCCATCATATACACCGATCCAGCAGTGTCAGTATAACAGCGCCGCCATCATATACACAGATCCAGCAGTGTCAGTATAACAGCGCCGCCATCATATACACCGATCCAGCAGTGTCAGTATAACAGCGCCGCCATCATATACACCGATCCAGCAGTGTCAGTATAACAGCGCCACCATCATATACACAGATCCAGCAGTGTCAGTATAACAGCGCCGCCATCATATACACAGATCCAGCAGTGTCAGTATAACAGCGCCGCCATCATATACACCGATCCAGCAGTGTCAGTATAACAGCGCCGCCATCATATACACAGATCCAGCAGTGTCAGTATAACAGCGCCGCCATCATATACACCGATCCAGCAGTGTCAGTATAACAGCGCCGCCATCATATACACCGATCCAGCAGTGTCAGTATAACAGCGCCGCCATCATATACACAGATCCAGCAGTGTCAGTATAACAGCGCCGCCATCATATACACAGACCCAGCAGTGTCAGTATAACAGCGCCTCCATCATATACACAGATCCAGCAGTGTCAGTATAACAGCACCGCCATCATATACACCGATCCAGCAGTGTCAGTATAACAGCGCCGCCATCATATACACCGATCCAGTAGTGTCAGTATAACAGCGCCGCCATCATATACACAGATCCAGTAGTGTCAGTATAACAGCGCCGCCATCATATACACAGATCCAGTAGTGTCAGTATAACAGCGCCGCCATCATATACACAGATCCAGTAGTGTCAGTATAACAGCGCCGCCATCATACACAGATCCAGCAGTGTCAGTATAACAGCGCCACCATCATATACACAGATCCAGCAGTGTCAGTATAACAGCGCCGCCATCATATACACAGATCCAGCAGTGTCAGTATAACAGCGCCGCCATCATATACACAGATCCAGCAGTGTCAGTATAACAGCACCGCCATCATATACACAGATCCAGCAGTGTCGGTATAACAGCGCCACCATCATATACACAGATCCAGCAGTGTCAGTATAACAGCGCCACCATCATATACACAGATCCAGCAGTGTCAGTATAACAGCGCCGCCATCATATACACAGATCCAGCAGTGTCAGTATAACAGCACCGCCATCATATACACAGATCCAGCAGTGTCGGTATAACAGCGCCACCATCATATACACCGATCCAGCAGTGTCAGTATAACAGCGCCGCCATCATATACACAGATCCAGCAGTGTCAGTATAACAGCGCCGCCATCATATACACCGATCCAGCAGTGTCAGTATAACAGCGCCGCCATCATATACACCGATCCAGCAGTGTCAGTATAACAGCGCCGCCATCATATGCACCGATCCAGCAGTGTCAGTATAACAGCGCCGCCATCATATACACAGATCCAGCAGTGTCAGTATAACAGCGCCGCCATCATATACACAGATCCAGCAGTGTCAGTATAACAGCGCCGCCATCATATACACAGATCCAGCAGTGTCGGTATAACAGCGCCACCATCATATACACCGATCCAGCAGTGTCAGTATAACAGCGCCGCCATCATATACACAGATCCAGCAGTGTCAGTATAACAGCGCCGCCATCATATGCACCGATCCAGCAGTGTCAGTATAACAGCGCCGCCATCATATACACAGATCCAGCAGTGTCAGTATAACAGCGCCGCCATCATATACACCGATCCAGCAGTGTCAGTATAACAGCGCCGCCATCATATACACAGATCCAGTAGTGTCAGTATAACAGCGCCGCCATCATATACACAGATCCAGCAGTGTCAGTATAACAGCGCCGCCATCATATACACCGATCCAGCAGTGTCAGTATAACAGCGCCGCCATCATATACACAGATCCAGCAGTGTCAGTATAACAGCGCCGCCATCATATACACCGATCCAGCAGTGTCAGTATAACAGCGCCGCCATCATATACACAGATCCAGCAGTGTCAGTATAACAGCCCCGCCATCATATACACCGATCCAGTAGTGTCAGTATAACAGCGCCGCCATCATATACACAGATCCAGCAGTGTCAGTATAACAGCGCCGCCATCATATACACAGATCCAGCAGTGTCAGTATAACAGCGCCACCATCATACACAGATCCAGCAGTGTCAGTATAACAGCGCCGCCATCATATACACAGATCCAGTAGTGTCAGTATAACAGCGCCGCCATCATATACACCGATCCAGTAGTGTCAGTATAACAGCGCCGCCATCATATACACAGATCCAGTAGTGTCAGTATAACAGCGCCGCCATCATATACACAGATCCAGCAGTGTCAGTATAACAGCGCCGCCATCATATACACAGATCCAGCAGTGTCAGTATAACAGCGCCGCCATCATATACACAGATCCAGTAGTGTCAGTATAACAGCGCCGCCATCATATACACAGATCCAGCAGTGTCAGTATAACAGCGCCACCATCATATACACCGATCCAGTAGTGTCAGTATAACAGCGCCCCATCATATACACCGATCCAGCAGTGTCAGTATAACAGCGCCGCCATCATATACACAGATCCAGCAGTGTCAGTATAACAGCGCCGCCATCATATACACAGATCCAGTAGTGTCAGTATAACAGCGCCGCCATCATATACACAGATCCAGCAGTGTCAGTATAACAGCGCCGCCATCATATACACAGATCCAGCAGTGTCAGTATAACAGCACCGCCATCATATACACAGATCCAGCAGTGTCAGTATAACAGCGCCACCATCATATACACAGATCCAGCAGTGTCAGTATAACAGCGCCACCATCATATACACAGATCCAGCAGTGTCAGTATAACAGCGCCGCCATCATATACACAGATCCAGCAGTGTCAGTATAACAGTGCCGCCATCATACACACAGATCCAGCAGTGTCAGTATAACAGCGCCGCCATCATATACACAGATCCAGCAGTGTCAGTATAACAGCGCCGCCATCATATACACAGATCCAGCAGTGTCAGTATAACAGCGCCGCCATCATATACACAGATCCAGCAGTGTCAGTATAACAGCGCCGCCATCATATACACAGATCCAGCAGTGTCAGTATAACAGCGCCGCCATCATATACACCGATCCAGCAGTGTCAGTATAACAGCGCCGCCATCATATACACAGATCCAGCAGTGTCAGTATAACAGCGCCGCCATCATATACACCGATCCAGCAGTGTCAGTAGAACAGCGCCCCATCATATACACCGATCCAGTAGTGTCAGTATAACAGCGCCGCCATCATATACACAGATCCAGCAGTGTCAGTATAACAGCGCCGCCATCATATACACAGATCCAGCAGTGTCAGTATAACAGCGCCGCCATCATATACACCGATCCAGCAGTGTCAGTATAACAGCGCCACCATCATATACACAGATCCAGCAGTGTCAGTATAACAGCGCCGCCATCATATACACAGATCCAGCAGTGTCAGTATAACAGCGCCGCCATCATATACACCGATCCAGCAGTGTCAGTATAACAGCGCCGCCATCATATACACAGATCCAGCAGTGTCAGTATAACAGCGCCGCCATCATATACACCGATCCAGCAGTGTCAGTATAACAGCGCCGCCATCATATACACCGATCCAGCAGTGTCAGTATAACAGCGCCGCCATCATATACACAGATCCAGCAGTGTCAGTATAACAGCGCCGCCATCATATACACAGACCCAGCAGTGTCAGTATAACAGCGCCGCCATCATATACACAGATCCAGCAGTGTCAGTATAACAGCGCCGCCATCATATACACAGATCCAGCAGTGTCAGTATAACAGCGCCGCCATCATATACACAGATCCAGCAGTGTCAGTATAACAGCGCCACCATCATATACACAGATCCAGCAGTGTCAGTATAACAGCGCCACCATCATATACACCGATCCAGCAGTGTCAGTATAACAGCGCCACCATCATATACACCGATCCAGCAGTGTCAGTATAACAGCGCCACCATCATATACACAGATCCAGCAGTGTCAGTATAACAGCGCCACCATCATATACACCGATCCAGCAGTGTCAGTATAACAGCGCCGCCATCATATACACAGATCCAGCAGTGTCAGTATAACAGCGCCGCCATCATATACACCGATCCAGCAGTGTCAGTATAACAGCGCCGCCATCATATACACCGATCCAGTAGTGTCAGTATAACAGCGCCCCATCATATACACCGATCCAGTAGTGTCAGTATAACAGCGCCGCCATCATATACACAGATCCAGCAGTGTCAGTATAACAGCGCCGCCATCATATACACCGATCCAGCAGTGTCAGTATAACAGCGCCGCCATCATATACACCGATCCAGCAGTGTCAGTATAACAGCGCCGCCATCATATACACCGATCCAGCAGTGTCAGTATAACAGCGCCACCATCATATACACAGATCCAGCAGTGTCAGTATAACAGCGCCACCATCATATACACAGATCCAGCAGTGTCAGTATAACAGCGCCGCCATCATATACACAGATCCAGCAGTGTCAGTATAACAGCGCCACCATCATATACACAGATCCAGCAGTGTCAGTATAACAGCGCCGCCATCATATACACAGATCCAGCAGTGTCAGCATAACAGCGCCGCCATCATATACACAGATCCAGCAGTGTCAGTATAACAGCGCCGCCATCATATACACCGATCCAGCAGTGTCAGTATAACAGTGCCGCCATCATATACACAGATCCAGCAGTGTCAGTATAACAGCGCCGCCATCATATACACAGATCCAGCAGTGTCAGTATAACAGCACCGCCATCATATACACCGATCCAGCAGTGTCAGTATAACAGCGCCACCATCATATACACCGATCCAGCAGTGTCAGTATAACAGCGCCGCCATCATATACACAGATCCAGCAGTGTCAGTATAACAGCGCCGCCATCATATACACCGATCCAGCAGTGTCAGTATAACAGCGCCGCCATCATATACACAGATCCAGTAGTGTCACTATAACAGCGCCGCCATCATATACACAGATCCAGTAGTGTCAGTATAACAGCGCCGCCATCATATACACAGATCCGGCAGTGTCAGCATAACAGCGCCGCCATCATATACACCGATCCAGCAGTGTCAGCATAACAGCGCCGCCATCATATACACCGATCCAGCAGTGTCAGCATAACAGCGCCGCCATCATATACACAGATCCAGTAGTGTCAGTATAACAGCGCCGCCATCATATACACAGATCCAGTAGTGTCAGTATAACAGCACCGCCATCATATACACAGATCCAGCAGTGTCAGTATAACAGCGCCGCCATCATATACACCGATCCAGCAGTGTCAGTATAACAGCACCACCATCATATACACCGATCCAGCAGTGTCAGTATAACAGCGCCGCCATCATATACACAGATCCAGTAGTGTCAGTATAACAGCGCCATCATCATATACACAGATCCAGCAGTGTCAGTATAACAGCGCCATCATATACACAGATCCAGCAGTGTCAGTATAACAGCACCACCATCATATACACCGATCCAGCAGTGTCAGTATAACAGCGCCGCCATCATATACACAGATCCAGTAGTGTCAGTATAACAGCACCACCATCATATACACAGATCCAGCAGTGTCAGTATAACAGCGCCGCCATCATATACACAGATCCAGCAGTGTCGGTATAACAGCGCCGCCATCATATACACAGATCCAGTAGTGTCAGTATAACAACGCCGGCATCATATACACAGATCCAGCAGTGTCAGTATAACAGCGCCGCCATCATATACACAGATCCAGTAGTGTCAGTATAACAGCGCCATCATCATATACACAGATCCAGCAGTGTCAGTATAACAGCGCCATCATATACACAGATCCAGCAGTGTCAGTATAACAGCGCCGCCATCATATACACAGATCCAGCAGTGTCAGTATAACAGCGCCCCATCATATACACAGATCCAGTAGTGTCAGTATAACAGCGCCGCCATCATATACACAGATCCAGCAGTGTCAGTATAACAGCGCCACCATCATATACACAGATCCAGCAGTGTCAGTATAACAGCGCCGCCATCATATACACAGATCCAGCAGTGTCAGTATAACAGCGCCGCCATCATATACACAGATCCAGCAGTGTCAGTATAACAGCGCCGCCATCATATACACAGATCCAGCAGTGTCAGTATAACAGCGCCGCCATCATATACACAGATCCAGCAGTGTCAGTATAACAGCGCCGCCATCATATACACAGATCCGGCAGTGTCAGTATAACAGCACCGCCATCATATACACAGATCCAGCAGTGTCAGTATAACAGCGCCGCCATCATATACACCGATCCAGCAGTGTCAGTATAACAGCGCCGCCATCATATACACAGATCCAGCAGTGTCAGTATAACAGCGCCGCCATCATATACACAGATCCAGCAGTGTCAGTATAACAGCGCCTCCATCATATACACAGATCCAGTAGTGTCAGTATAACAGCGCCCCATAATATACACAGATCCAGTAGTGTCAGTATAACAGCGCCGCCATCATATACACAGATCCAGCAGTGTCAGTATAACAGCGCCTCCATCATATACACAGATCCAGCAGTGTCAGTATAACAGCGCCACCATCATATACACAGATCCAGTAGTGTCAGTATAACAGCGCCGCCATCATATACACAGATCCAGTAGTGTCAGTATAACAGCGCCGCCATCATATACACAGATCCAGCAGTGTCAGTATAACAGCGCCGCCATCATATACACAGATCCAGCAGTGTCAGTATAACAGCGCCTCCATCATATACACAGATCCAGTAGTGTCAGTATAACAGCGCCCCATCATATACACAGATCCAGCAGTGTCAGTATAACAGCGCCGCCATCATATACACAGATCCAGCAGTGTCAGTATAACAGCGCCGCCATCATATACACAGATCCGGCAGTGTCAGTATAACAGCACCGCCATCATATACACAGATCCAGCAGTGTCAGTATAACAGCGCCGCCATCATATACACAGATCCGGCAGTGTCAGCATAACAGCGCCGCCATCATATACACCGATCCAGCAGTGTCAGTATAACAGCGCCACCATCATATACACCGATCCAGCAGTGTCAGTATAACAGCGCCCCATCATATACACAGATCCAGCAGTGTCAGTATAACAGCGCCACCATCATATACACAGATCCAGCAGTGTCAGTATAACAGCGCCCCATCATATACACCGATCCAGCAGTGTCAGTATAACAGCGCCGCCATCATATACACAGATCCAGCAGTGTCAGTATAACAGCGCCGCCATCATATACACAGATCCAGCAGTGTCAGTATAACAGCGCCGCCATCATATACACAGATCCAGCAGTGTCAGTATAACAGCGCCGCCATCATATACACAGATCCAGCAGTGTCAGTATAACAGCGCCGCCATCATATACACAGATCCAGCAGTGTCAGTATAACAGCGCCGCCATCATATACACAGATCCAGTAGTGTCAGTATAACAGCGCCACCATCATATACACAGATCCAGCAGTGTCAGTATAACAGCGCCGCCATCATATACACCGATCCAGCAGTGTCAGTATAACAGCACCCCATCATATACACAGATCCAGCAGTGTCAGTATAACAGCGCCACCATCATATACACCGATCCAGCAGTGTCAGTATAACAGCGCCGCCATCATATACACAGATCCAGCAGTGTCAGTATAACAGCGCCACCATCATATACACAGATCCAGCAGTGTCAGTATAACAGCGCCGCCATCATATACACCGATCCAGCAGTGTCAGTATAACAGCGCCGCCATCATATACACAGATCCAGCAGTGTCAGTATAACAGCGCCGCCATCATATACACAGATCCAGCAGTGTCAGTATAACAGCGCCGCCATCATATACACCGATCCAGCAGTGTCAGCATAACAGCGCCATCATCATATACACCGATCCAGCAGTGTCAGTATAACAGCGCCGCCATCATATACACCGATCCAGCAGTGTCAGTATAACAGCGCCGCCATCATATACACCGATCCAGCAGTGTCAGTATAACAGCGCCGCCATCATATACACAGATCCAGCAGTGTCAGTATAACAGCGCCACCATCATATACACAGATCCAGCAGTGTCAGTATAACAGCGCCGCCATCATATACACAGATCCAGCAGTGTCGGTATAACAGCGCCGCCATCATATACACAGATCCAGCAGTGTCAGTATAACAGCGCCGCCATCATATACACAGATCCAGCAGTGTCAGTATAACAGCGCCGCCATCATATACACAGATCCAGCAGTGTCAGTATAACAGCGCCGCCATCATATACACAGATCCAGCAGTGTCAGTATAACAGCGCCACCATCATACACACCGATCCAGCAGTGTCAGTATAACAGCGCCGCCATCATATACACCGATCCAGCAGTGTCAGTATAACAGCGCCATCATCATATACACAGATCCAGCAGTGTCAGTATAACAGCGCCGCCATCATATACACAGATCCAGTAGTGTCAGTATAACAGCGCCGCCATCATATACACAGATCCAGCAGTGTCAGTATAACAGCGCCGCCATCATATACACCGATCCAGCAGTGTCAGTATAACAGCGCCACCATCATATACACAGATCCAGCAGTGTCAGTATAACAGCGCCGCCATCATATACACAGATCCAGCAGTGTCGGTATAACAGCGCCGCCATCATATACACAGATCCAGTAGTGTCAGTATAACAGCGCCACCATCATATACACAGATCCAGCAGTGTCGGTATAACAGCGCCGCCATCATATACACAGATCCAGCAGTGTCAGTATAACAGCGCCGCCATCATATACACCGATCCAGCAGTGTCAGTATAACAGCGCCGCCATCATATACACAGATCCAGCAGTGTCAGTATAACAGCGCCGCCATCATATACACCGATCCAGCAGTGTCAGTATAACAGCGCCGCCATCATATACACAGATCCAGCAGTGTCAGTATAACAGCGCCGCCATCATATACACAGATCCAGTAGTGTCAGTATAACAGCGCCGCCATCATATACACAGATCCAGCAGTGTCAGTATAACAGCGCCGCCATCATATACACAGATCCAGTAGTGTCAGTATAACAGCGCCGCCATCATATACACAGATCCAGCAGTGTCAGTATAACAGCGCCGCCATCATATACACAGATCCAGCAGTGTCAGTATAACAGCGCCGCCATCATATACACCGATCCAGCAGTGTCAGTATAACAGCGCCGCCATCATATACACAGATCCAGCAGTGTCAGTATAACAGCGCCGCCATCATATACACAGACCCAGCAGTGTCAGTATAACAGCGCCTCCATCATATACACAGATCCAGCAGTGTCAGTATAACAGCGCCACCATCATATACACCGATCCAGCAGTGTCAGTATAACAGCACCGCCATCATATACACCGATCCAGCAGTGTCAGTATAACAGCGCCGCCATCATATACACAGATCCAGCAGTGTCAGTATAACAGCGCCGCCATCATATACACAGATCCAGCAGTGTCAGTATAACAGCGCCGCCATCATATACACAGATCCGGCAGTGTCAGTATAACAGCGCCGCCATCATATACACCGATCCAGCAGTGTCAGTATAACAGCGCCGCCATCATATACACCGATCCAGTAGTGTCAGTATAACAGCGCCGCCATCATATACACAGATCCAGTAGTGTCAGTATAACAGCGCCGCCATCATATACACAGATCCAGTAGTGTCAGTATAACAGCGCCGCCATCATATACACCGATCCAGCAGTGTCAGTATAACAGCGCCGCCATCATATACACAGATCCAGCAGTGTCAGTATAACAGCGCCACCATCATATACACAGATCCAGCAGTGTCAGTATAACAGCGCCGCCATCATATACACAGATCCAGCAGTGTCAGTATAACAGCGCCGCCATCATATACACAGATCCGGCAGTGTCAGTATAACAGCGCCACCATCATATACACCGATCCAGCAGTGTCAGTATAACAGCGCCGCCATCATATACACAGATCCAGTAGTGTCAGTATAACAGCGCCGCCATCATATACACAGATCCAGCAGTGTCGGTATAACAGCGCCGCCATCATATACACAGATCCAGCAGTGTCAGTATAACAGCGCCACCATCATATACACAGATCCAGCAGTGTCAGTATAACAGCGCCGCCATCATATACACAGATCCAGCAGTGTCAGTATAACAGCGCCGCCATCATATACACAGATCCAGCAGTGTCAGTATAACAGCACCGCCATCATATACACAGATCCAGCAGTGTCAGTATAACAGCGCCGCCATCATATACACAGATCCAGCAGTGTCAGTATAACAGCGCCACCATCATATACACCGATCCAGCAGTGTCAGTATAACAGCGCCGCCATCATATACACAGATCCAGCAGTGTCAGTATAACAGCGCCGCCATCATATACACCGATCCAGCAGTGTCAGTATAACAGCGCCGCCATCATATGCACCGATCCAGCAGTGTCAGTATAACAGCGCCGCCATCATATACACAGATCCAGCAGTGTCAGTATAACAGCGCCGCCATCATATACACAGATCCAGCAGTGTCAGTATAACAGCGCCGCCATCATATACACAGATCCAGCAGTGTCGGTATAACAGCGCCACCATCATATACACCGATCCAGCAGTGTCAGTATAACAGCGCCGCCATCATATACACCGATCCAGCAGTGTCAGTATAACAGCGCCGCCATCATATACACCGATCCAGCAGTGTCAGTATAACAGCGCCGCCATCATATGCACCGATCCAGCAGTGTCAGTATAACAGCGCCGCCATCATATACACAGATCCAGCAGTGTCAGTATAACAGCGCCGCCATCATATACACCGATCCAGCAGTGTCAGTATAACAGCGCCACCATCATATACACAGATCCAGCAGTGTCAGTATAACAGCGCCGCCATCATATACACCGATCCAGCAGTGTCAGTATAACAGCGCCGCCATCATATACACAGATCCAGCAGTGTCAGTATAACAGCGCCACCATCATATACACAGATCCAGCAGTGTCAGTATAACAGCGCCACCATCATATACACAGATCCAGCAGTGTCAGTATAACAGCGCCGCCATCATATACACAGATCCAGCAGTGTCAGTATAACAGCGCCGCCATCATATACACAGATCCAGCAGTGTCAGTATAACAGCGCCGCCATCATATACACAGATCCAGCAGTGTCAGTATAACAGCGCCGCCATCATATACACAGATCCAGCAGTGTCAGTATAACAGCGCCGCCATCATATACACCGATCCAGCAGTGTCAGTATAACAGCGCCGCCATCATATACACAGATCCAGCAGTGTCGGTATAACAGCGCCGCCATCATATACACCGATCCAGCAGTGTCAGTATAACAGCGCCGCCATCATATACACAGATCCAGCAGTGTCAGTATAACAGCGCCGCCATCATATACACAGATCCAGCAGTGTCAGTATAACAGCGCCGCCATCATATACACCGATCCGGCAGTGTCAGTATAACAGCGCCCCATCATATACACCGATCCAGCAGTGTCAGTATAACAGCGCCACCATCATATACACAGATCCAGCAGTGTCAGTATAACAGCACCGCCATCATATACACAGATCCAGCAGTGTCAGTATAACAGCGCCGCCATCATATACACCGATCCAGCAGTGTCAGTATAACAGCGCCGCCATCATATACACCGATCCAGCAGTGTCAGTATAACAGCGCCGCCATCATATACACAGATCCAGCAGTGTCAGTATAACAGCGCCGCCATCATATACACCGATCCAGCAGTGTCAGTATAACAGCGCCGCCATCATATACACAGATCCAGCAGTGTCAGTATAACAGCGCCGCCATCATATACACCGATCCAGCAGTGTCAGTATAACAGCGCCACCATCATATACACCGATCCAGCAGTGTCAGTATAACAGCGCCGCCATCATATACACAGATCCAGCAGTGTCAGTATAACAGCACCGCCATCATATACACCGATCCAGCAGTGTCAGTATAACAGCGCCGCCATCATATACACCGATCCAGCAGTGTCAGTATAACAGCACCGCCATCATATACACCGATCCAGCAGTGTCAGTATAACAGCGCCGCCATCATATATACAGATCCAGCAGTGTCAGTATAACAGCGCCGCCATCATATACACCGATCCAGCAGTGTCAGTATAACAGCGCCGCCATCATATACACAGATCCAGCAGTGTCAGTATAACAGCGCCGCCATCATATACACCGATCCAGCAGTGTCAGTATAACAGCGCCGCCATCATATACACAGATCCAGCAGTGTCAGTATAACAGCGCCGCCATCATATACACAGATCCAGCAGTGTCAGTATAACAGCGCCGCCATCATATACACAGATCCAGCAGTGTCAGTATAACAGCGCCGCCATCATATACACCGATCCAGCAGTGTCAGTATAACAGCGCCGCCATCATATACACAGATCCAGCAGTGTCAGTATAACAGCGCCGCCATCATATACACAGATCCAGCAGTGTCAGTATAACAGCGCCACCATCATATACACAGATCCAGCAGTGTCAGTATAACAGCGCCACCATCATACACAGATCCAGCAGTGTCAGTATAACAGCACCGCCATCATATACACAGATCCAGCAGTGTCAGTATAACAGCACCGCCATCATATACACAGATCCAGTAGTGTCAGTATAACAGCGCCGCCATCATATACACAGATCCAGCAGTGTCAGTATAACAGCACCGCCATCATATACACAGATCCAGCAGTGTCAGTATAACAGCGCCGCCATCATATACACAGATCCAGCAGTGTCAATATAACAGCGCCGCCATCATATACACCGATCCAGCAGTGTCAGTATAACAGCGCCGCCATCATACACACAGATCCAGCAGTGTCAGTATAACAGCGCCGCCATCATATACACAGATCCAGCAGTGTCAGTATAACAGCGCCGCCATCATATACACAGATCCAGTAGTGTCAGTATAACAGCGCCATCATCATATACACAGATCCAGCAGTGTCAGTATAACAGCGCCATCATATACACAGATCCAGCAGTGTCAGTATAACAGCGCCGCCATCATATACACAGATCCAGCAGTGTCAATATAACAGCGCCGCCATCATATACACAGATCCAGCAGTGTCAGTATAACAGCGCCCCATCATATACACCGATCCAGTAGTGTCAGTATAACAGCGCCCCATAATATACACCGATCCAGTAGTGTCAGTATAACAGCGCCGCCATCATATACACAGATCCAGCAGTGTCAGTATAACAGCGCCATCATATACACCGATCCAGCAGTGTCAGTATAACAGCGCCGCCATCATATACACAGATCCAGCAGTGTCAGTATAACAGCGCCGCCATCATATACACCGATCCAGCAGTGTCAGTATAACAGCGCCGCCATCATATACACAGATCCAGCAGTGTCAGTATAACAGCGCCGCCATCATATACACAGATCCAGCAGTGTCGGTATAACAGCGCCACCATCATATACACAGATCCAGCAGTGTCAGTATAACAGCGCCGCCATCATATACACAGATCCAGCAGTGTCAGTATAACAGCGCCGCCATCATATACACCGATCCAGCAGTGTCAGTATAACAGCGCCGCCATCATATACACCGATCCAGCAGTGTCAGTATAACAGCGCCGCCATCATATACACAGATCCAGTAGTGTCAGTATAACAGCGCCGCCATCATATACACCGATCCAGCAGTGTCAGTATAACAGCGCCGCCATCATATACACAGATCCAGTAGTGTCAGTATAACAGCGCCGCCTTCATATACACAGATCCAGCAGTGTCAGTATAACAGCGCCGCCATCATATACACAGATCCAGCAGTGTCAGTATAACAGCGCCGCCATCATATACACAGATCCAGCAGTGTCAGTATAACAGCGCCGCCATCATATACACAGATCCAGCAGTGTCAGTATAACAGCGCCGCCATCAGATACACAGATCCAGCAGTGTCAGTATAACAGCGCCGCCATCATATACACAGATCCAGCAGTGTCAGTATAACAGCGCCGCCATCATATACACAGATCCGGCAGTGTCAGTATAACAGCGCCACCATCATATACACAGATCCGGCAGTGTCAGTATAACAGCACCGCCATCATATACACAGATCCAGCAGTGTCAGTATAACAGCACCGCCATCATATACACCGATCCAGCAGTGTCAGTATAACAGCGCCACCATCATATACACAGATCCAGCAGTGTCAGTATAACAGCACCGCCATCATATACACCGATCCAGCAGTGTCAGTATAACAGCGCCGCCATCATATACACAGATCCAGCAGTGTCAGCATAACAGCGCCGCCATCATATACACAGATCCAGCAGTGTCAGTATAACAGCGCCGCCATCATATACACAGATCCAGCAGTGTCAGTATAACAGCGCCACCATCATATACACCGATCCGGCAGTGTCAGTATAACAGCGCCGCCATCATATACACAGATCCAGCAGTGTCAGTATAACAGCGCCGCCATCATATACACAGATCCAGCAGTGTCAGTATAACAGCGCCGCCATCATATACACAGATCCAGCAGTGTCAGTATAACAGCGCCGCCATCATATACACAGATCCAGCAGTGTCAGTATAACAGCGCCGCCATCATATACACAGATCCAGTAGTGTCAGTATAACAGCGCCGCCATCATATACACCGATCCAGCAGTGTCGGTATAACAGCGCCGCCATCATATACACAGATCCGGCAGTGTCAGTATAACAGCGCCACCATCATATACACAGATCCAGCAGTGTCAGTATAACAGCGCCGCCATCATATACACAGATCCAGCAGTGTCAGTATAACAGCGCCGCCATCATATACACCGATCCAGCAGTGTCAGTATAACAGCACCGCCATCATATACACCGATCCAGCAGTGTCAGTATAACAGCGCCGCCATCATATACACAGATCCAGCAGTGTCAGTATAACAGCGCCGCCATCATATACACCGATCCAGCAGTGTCAGTATAACAGCGCCGCCATCATATACACCGATCCAGCAGTGTCAGTATAACAGCGCCGCCATCATATACACAGATCCAGCAGTGTCAGTATAACAGCGCCGCCATCATATACACAGATCCAGCAGTGTCAGTATAACAGCGCCGCCATCATATACACAGATCCAGCAGTGTCAGTATAACAGCGCCACCATCATATACACAGATCCAGCAGTGTCAGTATAACAGCGCCACCATCATACACAGATCCAGCATTGTCAGTATAACAGCACCACCATCATATACACAGATCCAGCAGTGTCAGTATAACAGCGCCGCCATCATATACACAGATCCAGCAGTGTCAGTATAACAGCGCCGCCATCATATACACAGATCCAGTAGTGTCAGTATAACAGCGCCGCCATCATATACACAGATCCAGCAGTGTCAGTATAACAGCGCCGCCATCATATACACAGATCCAGCAGTGTCAGTATAACAGCGCCGCCATCATATACACCGATCCAGCAGTGTCAGTATAACAGCGCCGCCATCATATACACCGATCCAGCAGTGTCAGTATAACAGCGCCGCCATCATATACACAGATCCAGCAGTGTCAGTATAACAGCGCCGCCATCATATACACAGATCCAGCAGTGTCAGTATAACAGCGCCGCCATCATATACACAGATCCAGCAGTGTCAGTATAACAGCGCCGCCATCATATACACAGATCCAGCAGTGTCAGTATAACAGCGCCGCCATCATATACACCGATCCAGCAGTGTCAGTATAACAGCGCCGCCATCATATACACAGATCCAGCAGTGTCAGTATAACAGCGCCGCCATCATATACACAGATCCAGCAGTGTCAGTATAACAGCGCCGCCATCATATACACAGATCCAGCAGTGTCAGTATAACAGCGCCGCCATCATATACACCGATCCAGCAGTGTCAGTATAACAGCGCCGCCATCATATACACAGATCCAGCAGTGTCAGTATAACAGCGCCACCATCATACACAGATCCAGCATTGTCAGTATAACAGCACCACCATCATATACACAGATCCAGCAGTGTCAGTATAACAGCGCCGCCATCATATACACAGATCCAGCAGTGTCAGTATAACAGCGCCGCCATCATATACACAGATCCAGTAGTGTCAGTATAACAGCGCCGCCATCATATACACAGATCCAGCAGTGTCAGTATAACAGCGCCGCCATCATATACACAGATCCAGCAGTGTCAGTATAACAGCGCCGCCATCATATACACCGATCCAGCAGTGTCAGTATAACAGCGCCGCCATCATATACACAGATCCAGCAGTGTCAGTATAACAGCGCCGCCATCATATACACAGATCCAGCAGTGTCAGTATAACAGCGCCGCCATCATATACACAGATCCAGCAGTGTCAGTATAACAGCGCCGCCATCATATACACCGATCCAGCAGTGTCAGTATAACAGCGCCGCCATCATATACACAGATCCAGCAGTGTCAGTATAACAGCGCCGCCATCATATACACAGATCCAGCAGTGTCAGTATAACAGCGCCGCCATCATATACACAGATCCAGCAGTGTCAGTATAACAGCGCCGCCATCATATACACAGATCCAGTAGTGTCAGTATAACAGCGCCCCATAATATACACCGATCCAGCAGTGTCAGTATAACAGCGCCGCCATCATATACACAGATCCAGTAGTGTCAGTATAACAGCGCCGCCATCATATACACCGATCCAGCAGTGTCAGTATAACAGCGCCGCCATCATATACACCGATCCAGCAGTGTCAGTATAACAGCGCCGCCATCATATACACCGATCCAGCAGTGTCAGTATAACAGCGCCGCCATCATATACACCGATCCAGCAGTGTCAGTATAACAGCGCCACCATCATATACACAGATCCAGCAGTGTCAGTATAACAGCACCGCCATCATATACACAGATCCAGCAGTGTCAGTATAACAGCGCCGCCATCATATACACCGATCCAGCAGTGTCAGTATAACAGCACCGCCATCATATACACAGATCCAGCAGTGTCAGTATAACAGCGCCGCCATCATATACACAGATCCAGCAGTGTCAGTATAACAGCGCCGCCATCATATACACCGATCCAGCAGTGTCAGTATAACAGCGCCGCCATCATATACACAGATCCAGCAGTGTCAGTATAACAGCGCCGCCATCATATACACAGATCCAGCAGTGTCAGTATAACAGCGCCGCCATCATATACACAGATCCAGCAGTGTCAGTATAACAGCGCCACCATCATATACACAGATCCAGCAGTGTCAGTATAACAGCGCCACCATCATATACACAGATCCAGCAGTGTCAGTATAACAGCGCCGCCATCATATACACCGATCCAGCAGTGTCAGTATAACAGCGCCACCATCATATACACAGATCCAGCAGTGTCAGTATAACAGCACCGCCATCATATACACAGATCCAGCAGTGTCAGTATAACAGCGCCGCCATCATATACACAGATCCAGCAGTGTCAGTATAACAGCGCCGCCATCATATACACCGATCCAGCAGTGTCAGTATAACAGCACCGCCATCATATACACAGATCCAGCAGTGTCAGTATAACAGCGCCGCCATCATATACACCGATCCAGCAGTGTCAGTATAACAGCGCCACCATCATATACACAGATCCAGCAGTGTCAGTATAACAGCGCCGCCATCATATACACAGATCCAGCAGTGTCAGTATAACAGCGCCGCCATCATATACACAGATCCAGCAGTGTCAGTATAACAGCGCCGCCATCATATACACAGATCCAGCAGTGTCAGTATAACAGCGCCGCCATCATATACACAGATCCAGCAGTGTCAGTATAACAGCGCCGCCATCATATACACCGATCCAGCAGTGTCAGTATAACAGCGCCGCCATCATATACACCGATCCAGCAGTGTCAGTATAACAGCGCCTCCATCATATACACAGATCCAGTAGTGTCAGTATAACAGCGCCGCCATCATATACACAGATCCAGCAGTGTCAGTATAACAGCGCCACCATCATATACACAGATCCAGCAGTGTCAGTATAACAGCGCCGCCATCATATACACAGATCCAGCAGTGTCAGTATAACAGCGCCGCCATCATATACACAGATCCAGCAGTGTCAGTATAACAGCGCCGCCATCATATACACAGATCCAGCAGTGTCAGTATAACAGCGCCACCATCATATACACAGATCCAGCAGTGTCAGTATAACAGCGCCGCCATCATATACACAGATCCAGCAGTGTCAGTATAACAGCGCCGCCATCAGATACACAGATCCAGCAGTGTCAGTATAACAGCGCCGCCATCATATACACAGATCCAGTAGTGTCACTATAACAGCGCCGCCATCATATACACAGATCCAGCAGTGTCAGTATAACAGCGCCGCCATCATATACACAGATCCGGCAGTGTCAGTATAACAGCGCCGCCATCATATACACAGATCCAGTAGTGTCACTATAACAGCGCCGCCATCATATACACAGATCCAGCAGTGTCAGTATAACAGCGCCACCATCATATACACAGATCCAGCAGTGTCAGTATAACAGCACCGCCATCATATACACAGATCCGGCAGTGTCAGTATAACAGCGCCGCCATCATATACACAGATCCGGTACTGTCAGTATAACAGCGCCACCATCATATACACCGATCCAGTAGTGTCAGTATAACAGCACCGCCATCATATACACCGATCCAGCAGTGTCAGTATAACAGCGCCGCCATCATATACACAGATCCAGCAGTGTCAGTATAACAGCGCCGCCATCATATACACAGATCCAGCAGTGTCAGTATAACAGCGCCACCATCATATACACCGATCCAGCAGTGTCAGTATAACAGCGCCACCATCATACACAGATCCAGCAGTGTCAGTATAACAGCGCCACCATCATATACACCGATCCAGTAGTGTCAGTATAACAGCGCCGCCATCATATACACAGATCCAGTAGTGTCAGTATAACAGCGCCGCCATCATATACACAGATCCAGCAGTGTCAGTATAACAGCACCGCCATCATATACACCGATCCAGCAGTGTCAGTATAACAGCGCCGCCATCATATACACAGATCCAGCAGTGTCAGTATAACAGCGCCGCCATCATATACACCGATCCAGCAGTGTCAGTATAACAGCGCCGCCATCATATACACAGATCCAGCAGTGTCAGTATAACAGCGCCCCATCATATACACAGATCCAGCAGTGTCAGTATAACAGCACCGCCATCATATACACAGATCCAGCAGTGTCAGTATAACAGCGCCGCCATCATATACACAGATCCAGCAGTGTCAGTATAACAGCACCGCCATCATATACACCGATCCAGCAGTGTCAGTATAACAGCGCCGCCATCATATACACAGATCCAGTAGTGTCAGTATAACAGCGCCACCATCATATACACAGATCCAGCAGTGTCAGTATAACATCGCCGCCATCATATACACCGATCCAGCAGTGTCAGTATAACAGCGCCACCATCATATACACCGATCCAGCAGTGTCAGTATAACAGCGCCGCCATCATATACACAGATCCAGTAGTGTCAGTATAACAGCGCCGCCATCATATACACCGATCCAGCAGTGTCAGTATAACAGCGCCGCCATCATATACACCGATCCAGCAGTGTCAGTATAACAGCGCCGCCATCATATACACCGATCCAGCAGTGTCAGTATAACAGCGCCGCCATCATATACACCGATCCAGCAGTGTCAGTATAACAGCGCCACCATCATATACACAGATCCAGCAGTGTCAGTATAACAGCGCCGCCATCATACACAGATCCAGCAGTGTCAGTATAACAGCGCCGCCATCATATACACAGATCCAGCAGTGTCAGTATAACAGCGCCGCCATCATATACACAGATCCAGCAGTGTCAGTATAACAGCGCCGCCATCATATACACAGATCCAGCAGTGTCAGTATAACAGCGCCGCCATCATATACACAGATCCAGCAGTGTCAGTATAACAGCGCCGCCATCATATACACAGATCCAGCAGTGTCAGTATAACAGCGCCGCCATCATATACACAGATCCAGCAGTGTCAGTATAACAGCGCCGCCATCATATACACAGATCCAGCAGTGTCAGCATAACAGCGCCACCATCATATACACAGATCCAGCAGTGTCAGTATAACAGCGCCACCATCATATACACAGATCCAGCAGTGTCAGTATAACAGCGCCACCATCATATACACCGATCCAGCAGTGTCAGTATAACAGCGCCGCCATCATATACACAGATCCAGCAGTGTCAGTATAACAGCGCCGCCATCATATACACAGATCCAGCAGTGTCAGTATAACAGCGCCGCCATCATATACACCGATCCAGCAGTGTCAGTATAACAGCGCCGCCATCATATACACAGATCCAGCAGTGTCAGTATAACAGCGCCGCCATCATATACACAGATCCAGTAGTGTCAGTATAACAGCGCCATCATATACACCGATCCAGCAGTGTCAGTATAACAGCGCCACCATCATATACACAGATCCAGCAGTGTCAGTATAACAGCGCCGCCATCATATACACAGATCCAGCAGTGTCAGTATAACAGCGCCACCATCATATACACCGATCCAGCAGTGTCAGTATAACAGCGCCGCCATCATATACACAGATCCAGCAGTGTCAGTATAACAGCGCCGCCATCATATACACCGATCCAGCAGTGTCAGTATAACAGCGCCGCCATCATATACACAGATCCAGTAGTGTCAGTATAACAGCGCCGCCATCATATACACAGATCCAGTAGTGTCAGTATAACAGCGCCGCCATCATATACACAGATCCAGCAGTGTCAGTATAACAGCGCCGCCATCATATACACCGATCCAGCAGTGTCAGTATAACAGTGCCACCATCATATACACAGATCCAGCAGTGTCAGTATAACAGCGCCGCCATCATATACACAGATCCAGCAGTGTCAGTATAACAGCGCCACCATCATATACACAGATCCAGCAGTGTCAGTATAACAGCGCCACCATCATATACACCGATCCGGCAGTGTCAGTATAACAGCGCCGCCATCATATACACAGATCCAGCAGTGTCAGTATAACAGCGCCGCCATCATATACACAGATCCAGCAGTGTCAGTATAACAGCGCCGCCATCATATACACAGATCCAGCAGTGTCAGTATAACAGCGCCACCATCATATACACAGATCCAGCAGTGTCAGTATAACAGCGCCACCATCATATACACAGATCCAGCAGTGTCAGTATAACAGCGCCACCATCATATACACAGATCCAGCAGTGTCAGTATAACAGCGCCACCATCATATACACCGATCCAGCAGTGTCAGTATAACAGCGCCGCCATCATATACACAGATCCAGCAGTGTCAATATAACAGCGCCCCATCATATACACAGATCCAGCAGTGTCAGTATAACAGCGCCGCCATCATATACACAGATCCAGCAGTGTCAGTATAACAGCGCCGCCATCATATACACCGATCCAGCAGTGTCAGTATAACAGCGCCGCCATCATATACACAGATCCAGCAGTGTCAGTATAACAGCACCGCCATCATATACACCGATCCAGCAGTGTCAGTATAACAGCGCCGCCATCATATACACCGATCCAGTAGTGTCAGTATAACAGCGCCGCCATCATATACACAGATCCAGCAGTGTCAGTATAACAGCGCCGCCATCATATACACCGATCCAGCAGTGTCAGTATAACAGCGCCGCCATCATATACACAGATCCAGCAGTGTCAGTATAACAGCGCCACCATCATATACACAGATCCAGCAGTGTCAGTATAACAGCGCCGCCATCATATACACCGATCCAGCAGTGTCAGTATAACAGCGCCGCCATCATATACACAGATCCAGCAGTGTCAGCATAACAGCGCCGCCATCATATACACAGATCCAGTAGTGTCAGTATAACAGCACCGCCATCATATACACCGATCCGGCAGTGTCAGTATAACAGCACCGCCATCATATACACCGATCCAGCAGTGTCAGTATAACAGCACCCCATCATATACACAGATCCAGCAGTGTCAGTATAACAGCGCCACCATCATATACACAGATCCAGCAGTGTCAGTATAACAGCGCCGCCATCATATACACAGATCCAGCAGTGTCAGTATAACAGCGCCGCCATCATATACACCGATCCAGCAGTGTCAGTATAACAGCGCCGCCATCATATACACAGATCCAGCAGTGTCAGTATAACAGCGCCGCCATCATATACACAGATCCAGCAGTGTCAGTATAACAGCGCCGCCATCATATACACAGATCCAGTAGTGTCAGTATAACAGCGCCGCCATCATATACACCGATCCAGCAGTGTCAGTATAACAGCGCCGCCATCATATACACAGATCCAGCAGTGTCAATATAACAGCGCCGCCATCATATACACCGATCCAGCAGTGTCAGTATAACAGCGCCGCCATCATACACACAGATCCAGCAGTGTCAGTATAACAGCGCCGCCATCATATACACAGATCCAGCAGTGTCAGTATAACAGCGCCGCCATCATATACACAGATCCAGTAGTGTCAGTAGAACAGCGCCCCATCATATACACCGATCCAGCAGTGTCAGTATAACAGCGCCGCCATCATATACACAGATCCAGCAGTGTCAGTATAACAGCGCCGCCATCATATACACAGATCCAGCAGTGTCAATATAACAGCGCCGCCATCATACACAGATCCAGTAGTGTCAGTATAACAGCGCCGCCATCATACACAGATCCAGCAGTGTCAGTATAACAGCGCCGCCATCATATACACAGATCCAGCAGTGTCAGTATAACAGCGCCGCCATCATATACACAGATCCGGTACTGTCAGTATAACAGCGCCGCCATCATATACACCGATCCAGCAGTGTCAGTATAACAGCGCCGCCATCATATACACAGATCCAGCAGTGTCAATATAACAGCGCCACCATCATATACACAGATCCAGCAGTGTCAGTATAACAGCGCCGCCATCATATACACCGATCCAGCAGTGTCAGTATAACAGCGCCGCCATCATATACACAGATCCAGCAGTGTCAGTATAACAGCGCCACCATCATATACACAGATCCAGCAGTGTCAGTATAACAGCGCCGCCATCATACACACAGATCCAGCAGTGTCAGTATAACAGCGCCGCCATCATACACACCGATCCAGCAGTGTCAGTATAACAGCGCCGCCATCATATACACAGATCCAGCAGTGTCAGTATAACAGCGCCGCCATCATATACACAGATCCAGCAGTGTCAGTATAACAGCGCCGCCATCATATACACAGATCCAGCAGTGTCAGTATAACAGCGCCCCATCATATACACCGATCCAGCAGTGTCAGTATAACAGCGCCGCCATCATATACACCGATCCAGCAGTGTCAGTATAACAGCGCCGCCATCATATACACAGATCCAGTAGTGTCAGTATAACAGCGCCGCCATCATATACACAGATCCAGTAGTGTCAGTATAACAGCGCCGCCATCATATACACAGATCCAGCAGTGTCAGTATAACAGCGCCGCCATCATATACACAGATCCAGCAGTGTCAGTATAACAGCGCCATCATCATATACACAGATCCAGCAGTGTCAGTATAACAGCGCCACCATCATATACACAGATCCAGCAGTGTCAGTATAACAGCGCCACCATCATATACACAGATCCAGCAGTGTCAGTATAACAGCGCCGCCATCATATACACAGATCCAGCAGTGTCAGTATAACAGCGCCGCCATCATATACACAGATCCAGCAGTGTCAGTATAACAGCGCCGCCATCATATACACAGATCCAGCAGTGTCAGTATAACAGCGCCGCCATCATATACACAGATCCAGTAGTGTCAGTATAACAGCGCCGCCATCATATACACCGATCCAGCAGTGTCAGTATAACAGCGCCACCATCATATACACAGATCCAGCAGTGTCAGTATAACAGCGCCGCCATCATATACACAGATCCAGCAGTGTCAGTATAACAGCGCCGCCATCATATACACAGATCCAGCAGTGTCAGTATAACAGCGCCCCATCATATACACCGATCCAGTAGTGTCAGTATAACAGCGCCGCCATCATATACACCGATCCAGCAGTGTCAGTATAACAGCGCCACCATCATATACACAGATCCAGCAGTGTCAGTATAACAGCGCCGCCATCATATACACAGATCCAGCAGTGTCAGTATAACAGCGCCGCCATCATATACACAGATCCAGCAGTGTCAGTATAACAGCGCCACCATCATATACACAGATCCAGCAGTGTCAGTATAACAGCGCCGCCATCATATACACAGATCCAGCAGTGTCAGTATAACAGCGCCGCCATCATATACACAGATCCAGCAGTGTCAGTATAACAGCGCCACCATCATATACACCGATCCAGCAGTGTCAGTATAACAGCGCCGCCATCATATACACAGATCCAGCAGTGTCAGTATAACAGCGCCGCCATCATATACACAGATCCAGCAGTGTCAGTATAACAGCGCCACCATCATATACACAGATCCAGTAGTGTCAGTATAACAGCGCCGCCATCATATACACAGATCCAGCAGTGTCAGTATAACAGCGCCGCCATCATATACACAGATCCAGCAGTGTCAGTATAACAGCGCCGCCATCATATACACAGATCCAGCAGTGTTAGTATAACAGCGCCGCCATCATATACACAGATCCAGCAGTGTCAGTATAACAGCGCCGCCATCATATACACAGATCCAGCAGTGTCAGTATAACAGCGCCGCCATCATATACACAGATCCAGTAGTGTCAGTATAACAGCGCCATCATCATATACACAGATCCAGCAGTGTCAGTATAACAGCGCCGCCATCATATACACTGATCCAGCAGTGTCAGTATAACAGCGCCACCATCATATACACAGATCCAGCAGTGTCAGTATAACAGCGCCGCCATCATATACACAGATCCAGTAGTGTCAGTATAACAGCGCCGCCATCATATACACCGATCCAGCAGTGTCAGTATAACAACGCCGGCATCATATACACAGATCCAGCAGTGTCAGTATAACAGCGCCGCCATCATATACACCGATCCAGCAGTGTCAGTATAACAGCGCCGCCATCATATACACAGATCCAGCAGTGTCAGTAGAACAGCGCCCCATCATATACACCGATCCAGTAGTGTCAGTATAACAGCGCCGCCATCATATACACAGATCCAGCAGTGTCAGTATAACAGCGCCGCCATCATATACACCGATCCAGCAGTGTCAGTATAACAGCGCCGCCATCATATACACAGATCCAGCAGTGTCAGTATAACAGCGCCGCCATCATATACACCGATCCAGCAGTGTCAGTATAACAGCGCCGCCATCATATACACAGATCCAGCAGTGTCAGTATAACAGCGCCGCCATCATATACACAGATCCAGCAGTGTCAGTATAACAGCGCCCCATCATATACACAGATCCAGCAGTGTCAGTATAACAGCGCCGCCATCATATACACCGATCCGGCAGTGTCAGTATAACAGCGCCGCCATCATATACACAGATCCAGCAGTGTCAGTATAACAGCGCCGCCATCATATACACCGATCCGGCAGTGTCAGTATAACAGCGCCGCCATCATATACACAGATCCAGTAGTGTCAGTATAACAGCGCCGCCATCATATACACCGATCCAGCAGTGTCAGTATAACAGCGCCGCCATCATATACACAGATCCAGCAGTGTCAGTATAACAGCGCCGCCATCATATACACAGATCCAGCAGTGTCAGTATAACAGCACCGCCATCATATACACAGATCCAGCAGTGTCAGTATAACAGCGCCGCCATCATATACACTGATCCAGCAGTGTCAGTATAACAGCGCCGCCATCATATACACCGATCCAGCAGTGTCAGTATAACAGCGCCGCCATCATATACACCGATCCAGCAGTGTCAGTATAACAGCGCCGCCATCATATACACAGATCCAGTAGTGTCAGTATAACAGCGCCGCCATCATATACACAGATCCAGCAGTGTCAGTATAACAGCGCCGCCATCATATACACAGATCCAGCAGTGTCGGTATAACAGCGCCGCCATCATATACACAGATCCAGCAGTGTCAGTATAACAGCGCCACCATCATATACACAGATCCAGCAGTGTCAGTATAACAGCGCCGCCATCATATACACAGATCCAGCAGTGTCAGTATAACAGCGCCACCATCATATACACAGATCCGGTACTGTCAGTATAACAGCGCCGCCATCATATACACAGATCCAGCAGTGTCAGTATAACAGCGCCGCCATCATATACACCGATCCAGCAGTGTCAGTATAACAGCGCCGCCATCATATACACAGATCCAGTAGTGTCAGTATAACAGCGCCACCATCATATACACAGATCCAGCAGTGTCAGTATAACAGCGCCACCATCATATACACCGATCCAGCAGTGTCAGTATAACAGCGCCGCCATCATATACACAGATCCAGTAGTGTCAGTATAACAGCGCCGCCATCATATACACAGATCCAGCAGTGTCAGTATAACAGCGCCGCCATCATATACACAGATCCAGCAGTGTCAGTATAACAGCGCCGCCATCATATACACAGATCCAGCAGTGTCAGTATAACAGCGCCGCCATCATATACACAGATCCAGCAGTGTCAGTATAACAGCGCCGCCATCATATACACAGATCCAGCAGTGTCAGTATAACAGCGCCGCCATCATATACACAGATCCGGTACTGTCAGTATAACAGCGCCACCATCATATACACAGATCCAGCAGTGTCAGTATAACAGCGCCGCCATCATATACACAGATCCAGCAGTGTCACTATAACAGCGCCGCCATCATATACACAGATCCAGTAGTGTCAGTATAACAGCGCCGCCATCATATACACAGATCCAGCAGTGTCAGTATAACAGCGCCACCATCATATACACAGATCCAGCAGTGTCAGTATAACAGCGCCGCCATCATATACACCGATCCAGCAGTGTCAGTATAACAGCGCCGCCATCATATACACCGATCCAGCAGTGTCAGTATAACAGCACCGCCATCATATACACAGATCCAGTAGTGTCAGTATAACAGCGCCGCCATCATATACACAGATCCAGCAGTGTCAGTATAACAGCGCCGCCATCATATACACAGATCCAGCAGTGTCAGTATAACAGCGCCGCCATCATATACACAGATCCAGCAGTGTCAGTATAACAGCGCCACCATCATACACAGATCCAGCAGTGTCAGTATAACAGCGCCGCCATCATATACACAGATCCAGCAGTGTCAGTATAACAGCGCCACCATCATACACAGATCCAGCAGTGTCAGTATAACAGCGCCGCCATCATATACACAGATCCAGCAGTGTCAGTATAACAGCGCCGCCATCATATACACCGATCCAGCAGTGTCAGTATAACATCGCCGCCATCATATACACAGATCCAGCAGTGTCAGTATAACAGCGCCACCATCATATACACCGATCCAGCAGTGTCAGTATAACAGCGCCGCCATCATATACACAGATCCAGCAGTGTCAGTATAACAGCGCCGCCATCATATACACAGATCCAGCAGTGTCAGTATAACAGCGCCACCATCATATACACAGATCCAGTAGTGTCAGTATAACAGCGCCGCCATCATATACACCGATCCAGCAGTGTCAGTATAACAGCGCCGCCATCATATACACAGATCCAGCAGTGTCAGTATAACAGCGCCGCCATCATATACACAGATCCAGCAGTGTCAGTATAACAGCGCCGCCATCATATACACCGATCCAGCAGTGTCAGTATAACAGCGCCACCATCATATACACCGATCCAGCAGTGTCAGTATAACAGCGCCGCCATCATATACACAGATCCAGTAGTGTCAGTATAACAGCGCCGCCATCATATACACCGATCCAGCAGTGTCAGTATAACAGCGCCGCCATCATATACACCGATCCAGCAGTGTCAGTATAACAGCGCCACCATCATATACACAGATCCAGCAGTGTCAGTATAACAGCGCCATCATCATATACACAGATCCAGCAGTGTCAGTATAACAGCGCCGCCATCATATACACAGATCCAGCAGTGTCAGTATAACAGCGCCGCCATCATATACACCGATCCAGCAGTGTCAGTATAACAGCGCCACCATCATATACACAGATCCGGCAGTGTCAGTATAACAGCGCCGCCATCATATACACCGATCCAGCAGTGTCAGTATAACAGCGCCGCCATCATATACACCGATCCAGCAGTGTCAGTATAACAGCGCCGCCATCATATACACCGATCCAGCAGTGTCAGTATAACAGCGCCGCCATCATATACACCGATCCAGCAGTGTCAGTATAACAGCGCCACCATCATATACACAGATCCAGCAGTGTCAGTATAACAGCGCCGCCATCATATACACCGATCCAGCAGTGTCAGTATAACAGCGCCACCATCATATACACAGATCCAGCAGTGTCAGTATAACAGCGCCGCCATCATACACAGATCCAGCAGTGTCAGTATAACAGCGCCACCATCATATACACAGATCCAGCAGTGTCAGTATAACAGCGCCGCCATCATATACACAGATCCAGCAGTGTCAATATAACAGCGCCCCATCATATACACAGATCCAGCAGTGTCAATATAACAGCGCCGCCATCATACACAGATCCAGTAGTGTCAGTATAACAGCGCCGCCATCATATACACAGATCCAGCAGTGTCAGTATAACAGCGCCGCCATCATATACACAGATCCAGCAGTGTCAGTATAACAGCGCCGCCATCATATACACAGATCCAGCAGTGTCAGTATAACAGCGCCACCATCATATACACAGATCCAGCAGTGTCAGTATAACAGCGCCACCATCATATACACAGATCCAGCAGTGTCAGTATAACAGCGCCGCCATCAGATACACAGATCCAGTAGTGTCAGTATAACAGCGCCGCCATCATATACACAGATCCAGTAGTGTCAGTATAACAGCGCCACCATCATATACACAGATCCAGCAGTGTCAGTATAACAGCGCCGCCATCATATACACCGATCCAGCAGTGTCAGTATAACAGCACCGCCATCATATACACCGATCCAGCAGTGTCAGTATAACAGCGCCGCCATCATATACACAGATCCAGCAGTGTCAGTATAACAGCGCCGCCATCATATACACCGATCCGGCAGTGTCAGTATAACAGCGCCGCCATCATATACACAGATCCAGCAGTGTCAATATAACAGCGCCCCATCATATACACAGATCCAGCAGTGTCAGTATAACAGCGCCGCCATCATATACACAGATCCAGCAGTGTCAGTATAACAGCGCCGCCATCATATACACCGATCCAGCAGTGTCAGTATAACAGCGCCGCCATCATATACACAGATCCAGTAGTGTCAGTATAACAGCGCCGCCATCATACACACAGATCCAGTAGTGTCAGTATAACAGCGCCGCCATCATACACACCGATCCAGCAGTGTCAGTATAACAGCGCCGCCATCATATACACAGATCCAGTAGTGTCAGTATAACAGCGCCGCCATCATATACACAGATCCAGTAGTGTCAGTATAACAGCGCCCCATCATATACACCGATCCAGCAGTGTCAGTATAACAGCGCCCCATCATATACACAGATCCAGCAGTGTCAGTATAACAGCGCCGCCATCATATACACAGATCCAGCAGTGTCAGTATAACAGCGCCGCCATCATATACACAGATCCAGTAGTGTCAGTATAACAGCGCCGCCATCATATACACAGATCCAGCAGTGTCAGTATAACAGCGCCACCATCATATACACAGATCCAGCAGTGTCAGTATAACAGCGCCGCCATCATATACACCGATCCAGCAGTGTCAGTATAACAGCGCCGCCATCATATACACAGATCCAGCAGTGTCAGTATAACAGCGCCGCCATCATATACACAGATCCAGCAGTGTCAGTATAACAGCGCCACCATCATATACACAGATCCAGCAGTGTCAGTATAACAGCGCCGCCATCATATACACCGATCCAGCAGTGTCAGTATAACAGCGCCGCCATCATATACACAGATCCAGCAGTGTCAGTATAACAGCGCCGCCATCATATACACCGATCCAGCAGTGTCAGTATAACAGCGCCGCCATCATATACACAGATCCGGCAGTGTCAGCATAACAGCACCGCCATCATATACACCGATCCAGCAGTGTCAGTATAACAGCGCCGCCATCATATACACCGATCCAGCAGTGTCAGTATAACAGCGCCGCCATCATACACACAGATCCAGTAGTGTCAGTATAACAGCGCCGCCATCATATACACAGATCCAGTAGTGTCAGTATAACAGCGCCACCATCATATACACAGATCCAGCAGTGTCAGTATAACAGCGCCGCCATCATATACACAGATCCAGTAGTGTCAGTATAACAGCGCCCCATCATATACACCGATCCAGCAGTGTCAGTATAACAGCGCCGCCATCATATACACAGATCCAGTAGTGTCAGTATAACAGCGCCCCATCATATACACCGATCCAGCAGTGTCAGTATAACAGCGCCCCATCATATACACAGATCCAGCAGTGTCAGTATAACAGCGCCGCCATCATATACACAGATCCAGCAGTGTCAGTATAACAGCGCCGCCATCATATACACAGATCCAGTAGTGTCAGTATAACAGCGCCGCCATCATATACACAGATCCAGCAGTGTCAGTATAACAGCGCCGGCATCATATACACAGATCCAGCAGTGTCAGTATAACAGCGCCGCCATCATATACACAGATCCAGCAGTGTCAGTATAACAGCGCCGCCATCATATACACAGATCCAGCAGTGTCAGTATAACAGCGCCGCCATCATATACACCGATCCAGCAGTGTCAGTATAACAGCGCCGCCATCATATACACAGATCCGGCAGTGTCAGTATAACAGCGCCGCCATCATATACACAGATCCAGCAGTGTCAGTATAACAGCGCCGCCATCATATACACAGATCCAGCAGTGTCAGTATAACAGCGCCGCCATCATATACACAGATCCAGCAGTGTCAGTATAACAGCGCCGCCATCATATACACAGATCCAGTAGTGTCAGTATAACAGCGCCACCATCATATACACAGATCCAGTAGTGTCAGTATAACATCGCCGCCATCATATACACAGATCCAGCAGTGTCAGTATAACAGCGCCGCCATCATATACACCGATCCAGCAGTGTCAGTATAACAGCGCCGCCATCATATACACAGATCCAGCAGTGTCAGTATAACAGCGCCGCCATCATATACACAGATCCAGCAGTGTCAGTATAACAGCGCCGCCATCATATACACAGATCCAGTAGTGTCAGTATAACAGCGCCACCATCATATACACAGATCCAGTAGTGTCAGTATAACAGCGCCGCCATCATATACACAGATCCAGCAGTGTCAGTATAACAGCGCCGCCATCATATACACAGATCCAGTAGTGTCAGTATAACAGCGCCGCCATCATATACACAGATCCAGCAGTGTCAGCATAACAGCGCCGCCATCATATACACAGATCCGGCAGTGTCAGTATAACAGCGCCGCCATCATACACACCGATCCAGCAGTGTCAGTATAACAGCGCCGCCATCATATACACCGATCCAGCAGTGTCAGTATAACAGCGCCGCCATCATATACACAGATCCAGCAGTGTCAGTATAACAGCGCCGCCATCATATACACAGATCCAGCAGTGTCAGTATAACAGCGCCGCCATCATATACACAGATCCAGCAGTGTCAGTATAACAGCGCCACCATCATATACACAGATCCAGCAGTGTCAGTATAACAGCGCCGCCATCATATACACAGATCCAGCAGTGTCAGTATAACAGCGCCGCCATCATATACACCGATCCAGCAGTGTCAGTATAACAGCGCCGCCATCATATACACAGATCCAGCAGTGTCAGTATAACAGCGCCGCCATCATACACACAGATCCAGCAGTGTCAGTATAACAGCGCCGCCATCATACACACCGATCCAGCAGTGTCAGTATAACAGCGCCGCCATCATATACACAGATCCAGCAGTGTCAGTATAACAGCGCCGCCATCATACACACAGATCCAGCAGTGTCAGTATAACAGCGCCGCCATCATACACACCGATCCAGCAGTGTCAGTATAACAGCGCCGCCATCATATACACCGATCCAGCAGTGTCAGTATAACAGCACCGCCATCATATACACCGATCCAGCAGTGTCAGTATAACAGCGCCGCCATCATATACACCGATCCAGCAGTGTCAGTATAACAGCGCCGCCATCATATACACAGATCCAGTAGTGTCAGTATAACAGCGCCGCCATCATATACACAGATCCGGTAGTGTCAGTATAACAGCGCCGCCATCATATACACAGATCCGGTAGTGTCAGTATAACAGCGCCGCCATCATATACACAGATCCAGCAGTGTCAGTATAACAGCACCGCCATCATATACACCGATCCAGCAGTGTCAGTATAACAGCGCCGCCATCATATACACAGATCCAGCAGTGTCAGTATAACAGCGCCGCCATCATATACACAGATCCAGCAGTGTCAGTATAACAGCGCCGCCATCATATACACAGATCCAGCAGTGTCAGTATAACAGCGCCGCCATCATATACACAGATCCAGCAGTGTCAGTATAACAGCGCCGCCATCATATACACAGATCCAGCAGTGTCAGTATAACAGCGCCGCCATCATATACACAGATCCAGCAGTGTCAGTATAACAGCGCCGCCATCATATACACCGATCCAGCAGTGTCAGTATAACAGCGCCGCCATCATATGCACCGATCCAGCAGTGTCAGTATAACAGCGCCGCCATCATATACACCGATCCAGCAGTGTCAGTATAACAGCGCCGCCATCATATACACAGATCCAGCAGTGTCAGTATAACAGCGCCGCCATCATATACACAGATCCAGCAGTGTCAGTATAACAGCGCCGCCATCATATACACAGATCCAGCAGTGTCACTATAACAGCGCCTCCATCATATACACCGATCCAGCAGTGTCAGTATAACAGCGCCGCCATCATATACACAGATCCAGTAGTGTCAGTATAACAGCACCGCCATCATATACACAGATCCAGTAGTGTCAGTATAACAGCACCGCCATCATATACACAGATCCAGCAGTGTCAGTATAACAGCGCCGCCATCATATACACAGATCCAGCAGTGTCAGTATAACAGCGCCACCATCATATACACAGATCCAGCAGTGTCAGTATAACAGCGCCGCCATCATATACACAGATCCAGCAGTGTCAGTATAACAGCGCCACCATCATACACAGATCCAGCAGTGTCAGTATAACAGCGCCGCCATCATATACACAGATCCAGCAGTGTCAGTATAACAGCGCCGCCATCATATACACAGATCCAGTAGTGTCAGTATAACAGCGCCGCCATCATATACACAGATCCAGCAGTGTCAGTATAACAGCGCCACCATCATATACACAGATCCAGCAGTGTCAGTATAACAGCGCCGCCATCATATACACCGATCCAGCAGTGTCAGTATAACAGCGCCGCCATCATATACACAGATCCAGCAGTGTCAGTATAACAGCGCCGCCATCATATACACAGATCCAGCAGTGTCAGTATAACAGCGCCGCCATCATATACACAGATCCAGCAGTGTCAGTATAACAGCGCCGCCATCATATACACAGATCCAGCAGTGTCAGTATAACAGCGCCGCCATCATATACACAGATCCAGCAGTGTCAGTATAACAGCGCCGCCATCATATACACAGATCCAGCAGTGTCAATATAACAGCGCCGCCATCATATACACCGATCCAGCAGTGTCAGTATAACAGCGCCGCCATCATATACACCGATCCAGCAGTGTCAGTATAACAGCGCCGCCATCATATACACAGATCCAGCAGTGTCAGTATAACAGCGCCGCCATCATATACACCGATCCAGCAGTGTCAGTATAACAGCGCCGCCATCATATACACAGATCCAGCAGTGTCAGTATAACAGCACCGCCATCATATACACAGATCCAGTAGTGTCAGTATAACAGCGCCGCCATCATATACACAGATCCAGCAGTGTCAGTATAACAGCGCCGCCATCATATACACAGATCCAGCAGTGTCAGTATAACAGCGCCACCATCATATACACCGATCCGGCAGTGTCAGTATAACAGCGCCGCCATCATATACACAGATCCAGCAGTGTCAGTATAACAGCGCCGCCATCATATACACAGATCCAGTAGTGTCAGTATAACAGCGCCGCCATCATATACACAGATCCAGCAGTGTCAATATAACAGCGCCGCCATCATATACACAGATCCGGTAGTGTCAGTATAACAGCGCCACCATCATATACACAGATCCAGCAGTGTCAGTATAACAGCGCCGCATCATATACACAGATCCAGCAGTGTCAGTATAACAGCACCGCCATCATATACACCGATCCAGCAGTATCAGTATAACAGCGCCGCCATCATATACACAGATCCGGTAGTGTCAGTATAACAGCGCCGCCATCATATACACAGATCCAGCAGTGTCAGTATAACAGCGCCGCCATCATATACACCGATCCAGCAGTGTCAGTATAACAGCACCGCCATCATATACACCGATCCAGCAGTATCAGTATAACAGCGCCGCATCATATACACAGATCCAGCAGTGTCAGTATAACAGCGCCGCCATCATATACACCGATCCAGCAGTGTCAGTATAACAGCACCGCCATCATATACACCGATCCAGCAGTATCAGTATAACAGCGCCGCCATCATATACACAGATCCAGCAGTGTCAGTATAACAGCGCCGCCATCATATACACCGATCCAGCAGTGTCAGTATAACAGCGCCGCCATCATATACACCGATCCAGCAGTGTCAGTATAACAGCGCCGCCATCATATACACAGATCCAGCAGTGTCAGTATAACAGCGCCGCCATCATATACACAGATCCAGCAGTGTCACTATAACAGCGCCGCCATCATATACACCGATCCAGCAGTGTCAGTATAACAGCGCCACCATCATATACACAGATCCAGCAGTGTCAGTATAACAGCGCCGCCATCATATACACAGATCCAGCAGTGTCAGTATAACAGCGCCGCCATCATATACACCGATCCAGCAGTGTCAGTATAACAGCGCCGCCATCATATACACAGATCCAGCAGTGTCAGTATAACAGCGCCGCCATCATATACACAGATCCAGCAGTGTCAGTATAACAGCGCCGCCATCATATACACAGATCCGGCAGTGTCAGTATAACAGCGCCGCCATCATATACACAGATCCAGCAGTGTCAGTATAACAGTGCCACCATCATATACACAGATCCAGCAGTGTCAGTATAACAGCGCCGCCATCATATACACCGATCCAGCAGTGTCAGTATAACAGCGCCGCCATCATATACACAGATCCAGCAGTGTCAGTATAACAGCGCCGCCATCATATACACAGATCCAGCAGTGTCAGTATAACAGCGCCGCCATCATATACACAGATCCAGCAGTGTCAGTATAACAGCGCCGCCATCATATACACAGATCCAGTAGTGTCAGTATAACAGCGCCGCCATCATATACACAGATCCAGCAGTGTCAGTATAACAGCGCCGCCATCATATACACCGATCCAGCAGTGTCAGTATAACAGCGCCACCATCATATACACAGATCCAGTAGTGTCAGTATAACAGCGCCCCATCATATACACAGATCCAGTAGTGTCAGTATAACAGCGCCATCATCATATACACAGATCCAGCAGTGTCAGTATAACAGCGCCGCCATCATATACACAGATCCAGTAGTGTCAGTATAACAGCGCCCCATCATATACACAGATCCAGTAGTGTCAGTATAACAGCGCCATCATCATATACACAGATCCAGTAGTGTCAGTATAACAGCGCCGCCATCATATACACAGATCCAGTAGTGTCAGTATAACAGCGCCCCATCATATACACAGATCCAGTAGTGTCAGTATAACAGCGCCATCATCATATACACAGATCCAGCAGTGTCAGTATAACAGCGCCCCATCATATACACAGATCCAGTAGTGTCAGTATAACAGCGCCATCATCATATACACAGATCCAGCAGTGTCAGTATAACAGCGCCGCCATCATATACACCGATCCAGCAGTGTCAGTATAACAGCGCCGCCATCATATACACAGATCCAGCAGTGTCAGTATAACAGCGCCACCATCATATACACAGATCCAGCAGTGTCAATATAACAGCGCCGCCATCATATACACCGATCCAGCAGTGTCAGTATAACAGCGCCGCCATCATATACACAGATCCAGCAGTGTCAGTATAACAGCGCCGCCATCATATACACCGATCCAGCAGTGTCAGTATAACAGCGCCGCCATCATATACACCGATCCAGCAGTGTCAGTATAACAGCGCCGCCATCATATACACCGATCCAGCAGTGTCAGTATAACAGCGCCGCCATCATATACACAGATCCAGTAGTGTCAGTATAACAGCGCCGCCATCATATACACAGATCCGGTAGTGTCAGTATAACAGCGCCGCCATCATATACACAGATCCGGTAGTGTCAGTATAACAGCGCCGCCATCATATACACAGATCCAGCAGTGTCAGTATAACAGCGCCGCCATCATATACACAGATCCAGTAGTGTCAGTATAACAGCGCCGCCATCATATACACCGATCCAGCAGTGTCAGTATAACAGCGCCGCCATCATATACACCGATCCAGCAGTGTCAGTATAACAGCGCCGCCATCATATACACCGATCCAGCAGTGTCAGTATAACAGCGCCGCCATCATATACACAGATCCAGTAGTGTCAGTATAACAGCGCCGCCATCATATACACAGATCCAGCAGTGTCAGTATAACAGCGCCGCCATCATATACACAGATCCAGCAGTGTCAGTATAACAGCGCCGCCATCATATACACCGATCCAGCAGTGTCAGTATAACAGCGCCGCCATCATATACACAGATCCGGTAGTGTCAGTATAACAGCGCCGCCATCATATACACAGATCCGGTAGTGTCAGTATAACAGCGCCGCCATCATATACACAGATCCAGCAGTGTCAGTATAACAGCGCCGCCATCATATACACAGATCCAGTAGTGTCAGTATAACAGCGCCGCCATCATATACACAGATCCGGTAGTGTCAGTATAACAGCGCCACCATCATATACACAGATCCAGCAGTGTCAGTATAACAGCGCCGCATCATATACACAGATCCAGCAGTGTCAGTATAACAGCACCGCCATCATATACACCGATCCAGCAGTATCAGTATAACAGCGCCGCCATCATATACACAGATCCAGCAGTGTCAGTATAACAGCGCCGCCATCATATACACCGATCCAGCAGTGTCAGTATAACAGCACCGCCATCATATACACCGATCCAGCAGTATCAGTATAACAGCGCCGCATCATATACACAGATCCAGCAGTGTCAGTATAACAGCGCCGCCATCATATACACCGATCCAGCAGTGTCAGTATAACAGCACCGCCATCATATACACCGATCCAGCAGTATCAGTATAACAGCGCCGCCATCATATACACAGATCCAGCAGTGTCAGTATAACAGCGCCGCCATCATATACACAGATCCAGCAGTGTCAGTATAACAGCGCCGCCATCATATACACCGATCCAGCAGTGTCAGTATAACAGCGCCGCCATCATATACACCGATCCAGCAGTGTCAGTATAACAGCGCCGCCATCATATACACAGATCCAGCAGTGTCAGTATAACAGCGCCGCCATCATATACACCGATCCAGCAGTGTCAGTATAACAGCACCGCCATCATATACACCGATCCAGCAGTGTCAGTATAACAGCGCCGCCATCATATACACAGATCCAGCAGTGTCAGTATAACAGCGCCGCCATCATATACACAGATCCAGCAGTGTCAGTATAACAGCGCCGCCATCATATACACAGATCCAGCAGTGTCAGTATAACAGCGCCGCCATCATATACACAGATCCAGCAGTGTCAGTATAACAGCGCCGCCATCATATACACAGATCCAGTAGTGTCAGTATAACAGCGCCGCCATCATATACACAGATCCAGCAGTGTCAGTATAACAGCGCCGCCATCATATACACAGATCCAGCAGTGTCAGTATAACAGCGCCACCATCATATACACAGATCCAGCAGTGTCAGTATAACAGCGCCGCCATCATATACACAGATCCAGCAGTGTCAGTATAACAGCACCGCCATCATATACACAGATCCAGCAGTGTCAGTATAACAGCGCCGCCATCATATACACAGATCCAGTAGTGTCAGTATAACAGCGCCGCCATCATATACACAGATCCAGTAGTGTCAGTATAACAGCGCCGCCATCATATACACAGATCCAGCAGTGTCAGTATAACAGCGCCACCATCATATACACAGATCCAGCAGTGTCAATATAACAGCGCCGCCATCATATACACAGATCCAGCAGTGTCAGTATAACAGTGCCGCCATCATATACACAGATCCAGTAGTGTCAGTATAACAGCGCCGCCATCATATACACCGATCCAGCAGTGTCAGTATAACAGCGCCGCCATCATATACACAGATCCAGCAGTGTCAGTATAACAGCGCCGCCATCATACACACAGATCCAGCAGTGTCAGTATAACAGCGCCGCCATCATATACACAGATCCAGCAGTGTCAGTATAACAGCGCCGCCATCATATACACAGATCCAGCAGTGTCAGTATAACAGCGCCGCCATCATATACACAGATCCAGCAGTGTCAGTATAACAGCGCCGCCATCATATACACAGATCCAGCAGTGTCAGTATAACAGCGCCGCCATCATATACACAGATCCAGTAGTGTCAGTATAACAGCGCCTCCATCATATACACCGATCCAGCAGTGTCAGTATAACAGCGCCGCCATCATATACACAGATCCAGCAGTGTCAGTATAACAGCGCCGCCATCATATACACAGATCCAGCAGTGTCAGTATAACAGCGCCACCATCATATACACAGATCCAGCAGTGTCAGTATAACAGCGCCGCCATCAGATACACAGATCCAGCAGTGTCAGTATAACAGCGCCGCCATCATATACACACATCCAGCAGTGTCAGTATAACAGCGCCGCCATCATATACACAGATCCAGCAGTGTCAGTATAACAGCGCCACCATCATATACACAGATCCAGCAGTGTCAATATAACAGCGCCACCATCATATACACAGATCCAGCAGTGTCAATATAACAGCGCCGCCATCATATACACCGATCCAGCAGTGTCAGTATAACAGCGCCGCCATCATATACACAGATCCAGCAGTGTCAGTATAACAGCGCCGCCATCATACACACAGATCCAGCAGTGTCAGTATAACAGCGCCGCCATCATATACACAGATCCAGCAGTGTCAGTATAACAGCGCCGCCATCATATACACAGATCCAGCAGTGTCAGTATAACAGCGCCGCCATCATATACACCGATCCAGTAGTGTCAGTATAACAGCGCCGCCATCATATACACCGATCCAGCAGTGTCAGTATAACAGCGCCGCCATCATATACACAGATCCAGCAGTGTCAGTATAACAGCGCCACCATCATATACACCGATCCAGCAGTGTCAGTATAACAGCGCCCCATCATATACACAGATCCAGCAGTGTCAGTATAACAGCGCCGCCATCATATACACAGATCCAGTAGTGTCAGTATAACAGCGCCGCCATCATATACACCGATCCGGCAGTGTCAGTATAACAGCGCCGCCATCATATACACAGATCCAGTAGTGTCAGTATAACAGCGCCACCATCATATACACAGATCCAGCAGTGTCAGTATAACAGCGCCGCCATCATATACACAGATCCAGCAGTGTCAGTATAACAGCGCCACCATCATATACACAGATCCAGCAGTGTCAGTATAACAGCGCCGCCATCATATACACAGATCCAGCAGTGTCAGTATAACAGCGCCCCATCATATACACAGATCCGGTAGTGTCAGTATAACAGCGCCCCCATCATATACACAGATCCAGCAGTGTCAGTATAACAGCGCCTCCATCATATACACAGATCCAGCAGTGTCAGTATAACAGCGCCGCCATCATATACACCGATCCAGCAGTGTCAGTATAACAGCGCCGCCATCATATACACAGATCCGGCAGTGTCAGTATAACAGCGCCGCCATCATATACACAGATCCAGCAGTGTCAGTATAACAGCGCCCCATCATATACACAGATCCGGTAGTGTCAGTATAACAGCGCCGCCATCATATACACAGATCCAGTAGTGTCAGTATAACAGCGCCGCCATCATATACACCGATCCAGCAGTGTCAGTATAACAGCGCCGCCATCATATACACAGATCCAGCAGTGTCAGTATAACAGCGCCGCCATCATATACACAGATCCAGCAGTGTCAGTATAACAGCGCCGCCATCATATACACCGATCCAGCAGTGTCAGTATAACAGCGCCGCCATCATATACACAGATCCAGCAGTGTCAGTATAACAGCGCCGCCATCATATACACAGATCCAGCAGTGTCAGTATAACAGCGCCGCCATCATATACACAGATCCAGCAGTGTCAGTATAACAGCGCCGCCATCATATACACAGATCCAGTAGTGTCAGTATAACAGCGCCGCCATCATATACACAGATCCAGCAGTGTCAGTATAACAGCGCCCCATCATATACACAGATCCAGCAGTGTCAGTATAACAGCGCCGCCATCATATACACCGATCCAGCAGTGTCAGTATAACAGCGCCCCCATCATATACACCGATCCAGCAGTGTCAGTATAACAGCGCCGCCATCATATACACAGATCCAGCAGTGTCAGTATAACAGCGCCGCCATCATATACACAGATCCAGCAGTGTCAGTATAACAGCGCCGCCATCATATACACAGATCCAGCAGTGTCACTATAACAGCGCCGCCATCATATACACAGATCCAGCAGTGTCAGTATAACAGCGCCGCCATCATATACACAGATCCAGTAGTGTCAGTATAACAGCACCGCCATCATATACACAGATCCAGTAGTGTCAGTATAACAGCGCCGCCATCATATACACAGATCCAGCAGTGTCAGTATAACAGCACCGCCATCATATACACCGATCCGGCAGTGTCAGTATAACAGCGCCGCCATCATATACACAGATCCAGCAGTGTCAGTATAACAGCGCCGCCATCATATACACCGATCCAGCAGTGTCAGTATAACAGCGCCACCATCATATACACCGATCCAGCAGTGTCAGTATAACAGCGCCGCCATCATATACACCGATCCAGCAGTGTCAGTATAACAGCGCCGCCATCATATACACAGATCCAGCAGTGTCAGTATAACAGCGCCGCCATCATACACACAGATCCAGCAGTGTCAGTATAACAGCGCCGCCATCATATACACCGATCCAGCAGTGTCAGTATAACAGCGCCCCCATCATATACACCGATCCAGCAGTGTCAGTATAACAGCGCCGCCATCATATACACAGATCCAGCAGTGTCAGTATAACAGCGCCGCCATCATATACACAGATCCAGCAGTGTCAGTATAACAGCGCCCCCATCATATACACAGATCCAGCAGTGTCAGTATAACAGCGCCGCCATCATATACACAGATCCAGCAGTGTCACTATAACAGCGCCGCCATCATATACACAGATCCAGCAGTGTCAGTATAACAGCGCCGCCATCATATACACAGATCCAGTAGTGTCAGTATAACAGCACCGCCATCATATACACAGATCCAGTAGTGTCAGTATAACAGCGCCGCCATCATATACACAGATCCAGCAGTGTCAGTATAACAGCACCGCCATCATATACACAGATCCAGCAGTGTCAGTATAACAGCGCCGCCATCATATACACCGATCCAGCAGTGTCAGTATAACAGCACCGCCATCATATACACAGATCCAGCAGTGTCAGTATAACAGCGCCACCATCATATACACCGATCCAGTAGTGTCAGTATAACAGCACCGCCATCATATACACAGATCCAGCAGTGTCAGTATAACAGCACCGCCATCATATACACCGATCCGGCAGTGTCAGTATAACAGCGCCGCCATCATATACACAGATCCAGCAGTGTCAGTATAACAGCGCCGCCATCATATACACCGATCCAGCAGTGTCAGTATAACAGCGCCACCATCATATACACAGATCCAGCAGTGTCAGTATAACAGCGCCGCCATCATATACACCGATCCAGTAGTGTCAGTATAACAGCGCCGCCATCATATACACAGATCCAGCAGTGTCAGTATAACAGCGCCCCCATCATATACACCGATCCAGCAGTGTCAGTATAACAGCGCCGCCATCATATACACCGATCCAGCAGTGTCAGTATAACAGTGCCGCCATCATATACACCGATCCAGCAGTGTCAGTATAACAGCGCCACCATCATATACACAGATCCAGTAGTGTCAGTATAACAGCGCCGCCATCATATACACAGATCCAGCAGTGTCAGTATAACAGCGCCGCCATCATATACACAGATCCAGCAGTGTCAGTATAACAGCGCCACCATCATATACACCGATCCAGCAGTGTCAGTATAACAGCGCCGCCATCATATACACAGATCCAGCAGTGTCAGTATAACAGCGCCGCCATCATATACACAGATCCGGCAGTGTCAGTATAACAGCGCCGCCATCATATACACAGGTCCAGCAGTGTCACTATAACAGCGCCGCCATCATATACACAGATCCAGCAGTGTCAGTATAACAGCGCCGCCATCATATACACAGATCCAGCAGTGTCAGTATAACAGCGCCGCCATCATATACACAGATCCAGCAGTGTCAGTATAACAGCGCCGCCATCATATACACAGATCCAGCAGTGTCGGTATAACAGCGCCGCCATCATATACACAGATCCAGCAGTGTCAGTATAACAGCGCCGCCATCATATACACCGATCCAGCAGTGTCAGTATAACAGCGCCGCCATCATATACACAGATCCAGCAGTGTCAGTATAACAGTGCCCCATCATATACACAGATCCAGCAGTGTCAGTATAACAGCGCCGCCATCATATACACAGATCCAGCAGTGTCAGTATAACAGCGCCGCCATCATATACACAGATCCAGCAGTGTCAGTATAACAGCGCCATCATATACACAGATCCAGTAGTGTCAGTATAACAGCGCCGCCATCATATACACAGATCCAGCAGTGTCAGTATAACAGCGCCCCATCATATACACAGATCCGGTAGTGTCAGTATAACAGCGCCGCCATCATATACACAGATCCAGCAGTGTCAGTATAACAGCGCCCCATCATATACACAGATCCGGTACTGTCAGTATAACAGCGCCGCCATCATATACACAGATCCAGCAGTGTCAGTATAACAGCGCCGCCATCATATACACCGATCCAGCAGTGTCAGTATAACAGCGCCGCCATCATATACACAGATCCAGCAGTGTCAGTATAACAGCGCCGCCATCATATACACAGATCCAGCAGTGTCAGTATAACAGCGCCGCCATCATATACACAGATCCAGCAGTGTCAGTATAACAGCGCCGCCATCATATACACAGATCCAGCAGTGTCAGTATAACAGCGCCGCCATCATATACACAGATCCAGCAGTGTCAGTATAACAGCGCCGCCATCATATACACAGATCCAGCAGTGTCAGTATAACAGCGCCGCCATCATATACACAGATCCAGCAGTGTCAGTATAACAGCGCCGCCATCATATACACAGATCCAGCAGTGTCAGTATAACAGCGCCACCATCATATACACCGATCCAGTAGTGTCAGTATAACAGCGCCATCATCATATACACCGATCCAGCAGTGTCAGTATAACAGCGCCGCCATCATATACACAGATCCAGCAGTGTCAGTATAACAGCGCCACCATCATATACACAGATCCAGCAGTGTCAGTATAACAGCGCCGCCATCATATACACAGATCCAGCAGTGTCAGTATAACAGCGCCGCCATCATATACACAGATCCAGCAGTGTCAGTATAACAGCGCCGCCATCATATACACAGATCCAGCAGTGTCAGTATAACAGCGCCGCCATCATATACACAGATCCAGCAGTGTCAGTATAACAGCGCCCCATCATATACACCGATCCAGCAGTGTCAGTATAACAGCGCCGCCATCATATACACAGATCCAGCAGTGTCAGTATAACAGCGCCGCCATCATATACACAGATCCAGCAGTGTCAGTATAACAGCGCCGCCATCATATACACAGATCCAGCAGTGTCAGTATAACAGCGCCCCATCATATACACCGATCCAGCAGTGTCAGTATAACAGCGCCGCCATCATATACACAGATCCAGCAGTGTCAGTATAACAGCGCCCCATCATATACACCGATCCAGCAGTGTCAGTATAACAGCGCCGCCATCATATACACAGATCCAGCAGTGTCAGTATAACAGCACCACCATCATATACACAGATCCGGTAGTGTCAGTATAACAGCGCCACCATCATATACACAGATCCAGCAGTGTCAGTATAACAGCGCCGCCATCATATACACCGATCCAGCAGTGTCAGTATAACAGCGCCGCCATCATATACACCGATCCAGCAGTGTCAGTATAACAGCACCACCATCATATACACCGATCCAGTAGTGTCAGTATAACAGCGCCGCCATCATATACACAGATCCAGCAGTGTCAGTATAACAGCGCCGCCATCATATACACAGATCCAGCAGTGTCAGTATAACAGCGCCGCCATCATATACACCGATCCAGCAGTGTCAGTATAACAGCGCCATCATCATATACACCGATCCAGCAGTGTCAGTATAACAGCGCCGCCATCATATACACCGATCCAGCAGTGTCAGTATAACAGCGCCGCCATCATATACACCGATCCAGCAGTGTCAGTATAACAGCGCCACCATCATATACACAGATCCAGCAGTGTCAGTATAACAGCGCCGCCATCATATACACAGATCCAGCAGTGTCAGTATAACAGCGCCGCCATCATATACACAGATCCAGCAGTGTCAGTATAACAGCGCCGCCATCATATACACAGATCCAGCAGTGTCAGTATAACAGCGCCGCCATCATATACACCGATCCAGCAGTGTCAGTATAACAGCGCCGCCATCATATACACAGATCCAGTAGTGTCAGTATAACAGCGCCGCCATCATATACACAGATCCAGTAGTGTCAGTATAACAGCGCCGCCATCATATACACAGATCCGGCAGTGTCAGTATAACAGCGCCGCCATCATATACACAGATCCAGCAGTGTCAGTATAACAGCGCCGCCATCATATACACAGATCCAGCAGTGTCAGTATAACAGCGCCGCCATCATATACACAGATCCAGCAGTGTCAGTATAACAGCGCCACCATCATATACACAGATCCAGCAGTGTCAGTATAACAGCGCCGCCATCATATACACCGATCCAGCAGTGTCAGTATAACAGCGCCGCCATCAGATACACAGATCCAGCAGTGTCAGTATAACAGCACCGCCATCATATACACCGATCCAGCAGTGTCAGTATAACAGCACCGCCATCATATACACCGATCCAGCAGTGTCAGTATAACAGCGCCGCCATCATATACACCGATCCAGCAGTGTCAGTATAACAGCGCCGCCATCATATACACAGATCCAGCAGTGTCAGTATAACAGCGCCGCCATCATATACACCGATCCAGCAGTGTCAGTATAACAGCGCCGCCATCATATACACAGATCCAGCAGTGTCAGTATAACAGCACCGCCATCATATACACAGATCCAGCAGTGTCAGTATAACAGCGCCGCCATCATATACACAGATCCAGCAGTGTCAGTATAACAGCGCCACCATCATATACACAGATCCAGCAGTGTCAGTATAACAGCGCCGCCATCATATACACAGATCCAGCAGTGTCAGTATAACAGCGCCGCCATCATATACACAGATCCAGCAGTGTCAGTATAACAGCGCCGCCATCATATACACAGATCCAGTAGTGTCAGTATAACAGCGCCGCCATCATATACACAGATCCAGCAGTGTCAGTAGAACAGCGCCCCATCATATACACCGATCCAGCAGTGTCAGTATAACAGCGCCGCCATCATATACACAGATCCAGCAGTGTCAGTATAACAGCGCCGCCATCATATACACAGATCCAGTAGTGTCAGTATAACAGCGCCGCCATCATATACACAGATCCGGCAGTGTCAGTATAACAGCGCCGCCATCATATACACAGATCCAGCAGTGTCAGTATAACAGCGCCCCATCATATACACCGATCCAGTAGTGTCAGTATAACAGCGCCGCCATCATATACACCGATCCAGCAGTGTCAGTATAACAGCGCCGCCATCATATACACCGATCCAGCAGTGTCAGTATAACAGCACCGCCATCATATACACAGATCCAGTAGTGTCAGTATAACAGCGCCTCCATCATATACACAGATCCAGCAGTGTCAGTATAACAGCGCCACCATCATATACACCGATCCAGTAGTGTCAGTATAACAGCGCCGCCATCATATACACAGATCCAGCAGTGTCAGTATAACAGCGCCGCCATCATATACACCGATCCAGCAGTGTCAGTATAACAGCGCCGCCATCATATACACAGATCCAGCAGTGTCAGTATAACAGCGCCACCATCATATACACAGATCCAGTAGTGTCAGTATAACAGCGCCGCCATCATATACACCGATCCAGTAGTGTCAGTATAACAGCGCCCCATCATATACACCGATCCAGCAGTGTCAGTATAACAGCGCCGCCATCATATACACAGATCCAGCAGTGTCACTATAACAGCGCCGCCATCATATACACAGATCCAGTAGTGTCAGTATAACAGCGCCGCCATCATATACACCGATCCAGCAGTGTCAGTATAACAGCACCGCCATCATATACACAGATCCAGCAGTGTCAGTATAACAGCGCCGCCATCATATACACCGATCCAGCAGTGTCAGTATAACAGCGCCGCCATCATATACACAGATCCAGCAGTGTCAGTATAACAGCGCCGCCATCATATACACAGATCCAGCAGTGTCAGTATAACAGCGCCGCCATCATATACACAGATCCAGCAGTGTCAGTATAACAGCGCCGCCATCATATACACCGATCCAGCAGTGTCAGTATAACAGCGCCGCCATCATATACACCGATCCAGCAGTGTCAGTATAACAGCGCCGCCATCATATACACAGATCCAGCAGTGTCAGTATAACAGCCCCGCCATCATATACACCGATCCAGCAGTGTCAGTATAACAGCGCCGCCATCATATACACCGATCCAGCAGTGTCAGTATAACAGCGCCGCCATCATATACACCGATCCAGTAGTGTCAGTATAACAGCGCCGCCATCATATACACAGATCCAGTAGTGTCAGTATAACAGCGCCACCATCATATACACAGATCCAGCAGTGTCAGTATAACAGCGCCGCCATCATATACACCGATCCAGCAGTGTCAGTATAACAGCGCCGCCATCATATACACCGTTCCAGTAGTGTCAGTATAACAGCGCCGCCATCATATACACCGATCCAGTAGTGTCAGTATAACAGCGCCGCCATCATATACACCGATCCAGCAGTGTCAGTATAACAGCGCCGCCATCATATACACCGTTCCAGTAGTGTCAGTATAACAGCGCCGCCATCATATACACCGATCCAGCAGTGTCAGTATAACAGCGCCGCCATCATATACACCGATCCAGCAGTGTCAGTATAACAGCGCCACCATCATATACACAGATCCAGTAGTGTCAGTATAACAGCGCCGCCATCATATACACAGATCCAGCAGTGTCAGTATAACAGCGCCGCCATCATATACACCGATCCAGCAGTGTCAGTATAACAGCGCCGCCATCATATACACCGATCCAGCAGTGTCAGTATAACAGCGCCGCCATCATATACACAGATCCAGCAGTGTCAGTATAACAGCGCCGCCATCATATACACCGATCCAGCAGTGTCAGTATAACAGCGCCGCCATCATATACACAGATCCAGCAGTGTCAGTATAACAGCGCCACCATCATATACACAGATCCAGTAGTGTCAGTATAACAGCGCCGCCATCATATACACAGATCCAGCAGTGTCAGTATAACAGCACCGCCATCATATACACAGATCCAGCAGTGTCAGTATAACAGCGCCCCATCATATACACAGATCCAGCAGTGTCAGTATAACAGCGCCGCCATCATATACACAGATCCAGTAGTGTCAGTATAACAGCGCCGCCATCATATACACAGATCCAGCAGTGTCAGTATAACAGCGCCACCATCATATACACAGATCCAGCAGTGTCAGTATAACAGCGCCACCATCATACACAGATCCGGCAGTGTCAGTATAACAGCGCCACCATCATACACACCGATCCAGTAGTGTCAGTATAACAGCACCGCCATCATATACACAGATCCAGCAGTGTCAGTATAACAGCGCCCCATCATATACACAGATCCAGCAGTGTCAGTATAACAGAGCCGCCATCATATACACCGATCCAGCAGTGTCAGTATAACAGCGCCGCCATCATATACACAGATCCAGCAGTGTCAGTATAACAGCGCCACCATCATATACACAGATCCAGCAGTGTCAGTATAACAGCGCCGCCATCATATACACCGATCCAGCAGTGTCAGTATAACAGCGCCGCCATCATATACACAGATCCAGTAGTGTCCGTATAACAGCGCCGCCATCATATACACAGATCCAGCAGTGTCAGTATAACAGTGCCCCATCATATACACAGATCCAGCAGTGTCAGTATAACAGTGCCACCATCATATACACAGATCCAGCAGTGTCAGTATAACAGCGCCGCCATCATATACACAGATCCAGCAGTGTCAGTATAACAGCGCCGCCATCATATACACAGATCCAGCAGTGTCAGTATAACAGCGCCGCCATCATATACACAGATCCAGTAGTGTCAGTATAACAGCGCCGCCATCATATACACAGATCCAGCAGTGTCAGTATAACAGCGCCACCATCATATACACCGATCCAGCAGTGTCAGTATAACAGCGCCGCCATCATATACACAGATCCAGTAGTGTCCGTATAACAGCGCCGCCATCATATACACAGATCCAGCAGTGTCAGTATAACAGTGCCCCATCATATACACAGATCCAGCAGTGTCAGTATAACAGTGCCACCATCATATACACAGATCCAGCAGTGTCAGTATAACAGCGCCGCCATCATATACACAGATCCAGCAGTGTCAGTATAACAGTGCCGCCATCATATACACAGATCCAGCAGTGTCAGTATAACAGAGCCACCATCATATACACAGATCCAGCAGTGTCAGTATAACAGCGCCGCCATCATATACACAGATCCAGCAGTGTCAGTATAACAGCGCCGCCATCATATACACCGATCCAGCAGTGTCAGTATAACAGCGCCGCCATCATATACACCGATCCAGCAGTGTCAGTATAACAGCGCCGCCATCATATACACAGATCCAGCAGTGTCAGTATAACAGCGCCGCCATCATATACACAGATCCAGTAGTGTCAGTATAACAGCGCCGCCATCATATACACCGATCCAGCAGTGTCAGTATAACAGCGCCACCATCATATACACAGATCCAGCAGTGTCAGTATAACAGCGCCGCCATCATATACACAGATCCAGCAGTGTCAGTATAACAGCGCCGCCATCATATACACAGATCCAGCAGTGTCAGTATAACAGTGCCGCCATCATATACACCGATCCAGCAGTGTCAGTATAACAGCGCCACCATCATATACACAGATCCAGCAGTGTCAGTATAACAGCGCCGCCATCATATACACCGATCCAGCAGTGTCAGTATAACAGCGCCGCCATCATACACACCGATCCAGCAGTGTCAGTATAACAGCGCCGCCATCATATACACAGATCCAGTAGTGTCAGTATAACAGCGCCACCATCATATACACAGATCCAGCAGTGTCAGTATAACAGTGCCGCCATCATATACACAGATCCAGTAGTGTCAGTATAACAGCGCCGCCATCATATACACAGATCCAGCAGTGTCAGTATAACAGCACCGCCATCATATACACCGATCCAGCAGTGTCAGTATAACAGCGCCGCCATCATATACACAGATCCAGCAGTGTCAGTATAACAGCGCCGCCATCATATACACAGATCCAGCAGTGTCAGTATAACAGCGCCGCCATCATATACACAGATCCAGCAGTGTCACTATAACAGCGCCGCCATCATATACACAGATCCAGCAGTGTCAATATAACAGCGCCGCCATCATATACACCGATCCAGCAGTGTCAGTATAACAGCGCCGCCATCATATACACAGATCCAGCAGTGTCAGTATAACAGCGCCCCATCATATACACCGATCCAGCAGTGTCAGTATAACAGCGCCGCCATCATATACACAGATCCAGCAGTGTCACTATAACAGCGCCGCCATCATATACACCGATCCAGCAGTGTCAGTATAACAGCGCCGCCATCATATACACAGATCCAGCAGTGTCACTATAACAGCGCCGCCATCATATACACAGATCCAGTAGTGTCACTATAACAGCGCCGCCATCATATACACAGATCCAGTAGTGTCACTATAACAGCGCCGCCATCATATACACAGATCCAGCAGTGTCACTATAACAGCGCCGCCATCATATACACAGATCCAGCAGTGTCAGTATAACAGCGCCACCATCATACACACAGATCCAGCAGTGTCAGTATAACAGCGCCGCCATCATATACACAGATCCAGCAGTGTCAGTATAACAGCGCCGCCATCATATACACAGATCCAGCAGTGTCAGTATAACAGCGCCGCCATCATATACACCGATCCAGTAGTGTCAGTATAACAGCACCGCCATCATATACAGATCCAGTAGTGTCAGTATAACAGCGCCGCCATCATATACACAGATCCAGCAGTGTCAGTATAACAGCGCCGCCATCATATACACAGATCCAGCAGTGTCAGTATAACAGCGCCGCCATCATATACACCGATCCAGCAGTGTCAGTATAACAGCGCCGCCATCATATACACAGATCCAGTAGTGTCACTATAACAGCGCCGCCATCATATACACAGATCCAGCAGTGTCAGTATAACAGCGCCCCATCATATACACAGATCCGGCAGTGTCAGTATAACAGCGCCACCATCATATACACAGATCCAGCAGTGTCAGTATAACAGCGCCGCCATCATATACACAGATCCAGTAGTGTCAGTATAACAGCGCCACCATCATATACACAGATCCAGCAGTGTCAGTATAACAGCGCCACCATCATATACACAGATCCAGCAGTGTCAGTATAACAGCGCCGCCATCATATACACAGATCCGGCAGTGTCAGCATAACAGCGCCGCCATCATATACACCGATCCAGCAGTGTCAGTATAACAGCGCCGCCATCATATACACAGATCCAGCAGTGTCAGTATAACAGCGCCGCCATCATATACACAGATCCAGCAGTGTCAGTATAACAGCGCCGCCATCATATACACCGATCCAGCAGTGTCAGTATAACAGCGCCGCCATCATATACACAGATCCAGTAGTGTCACTATAACAGCGCCACCATCATATACACAGATCCAGCAGTGTCAGTATAACAGCGCCGCCATCATATACACCGATCCAGTAGTGTCAGTATAACAGCGCCACCATCATATACATAGATCCAGCAGTGTCACTATAACAGCGCCGCCATCATATACACAGATCCAGCAGTGTCAGTATAACAGCGCCGCCATCATATACACCGATCCAGCAGTGTCAGTATAACAGCGCCGCCATCATATACACAGATCCAGCAGTGTCAGTATAACAGCGCCGCCATCATATACACAGATCCAGCAGTGTCAGTATAACAGCGCCACCATCATATACACAGATCCAGCAGTGTCAGTATAACAGCGCCGCCATCATATTCACCGATCCAGTAGTGTCAGTATAACAGCGCCGCCATCATATACACCGATCCAGCAGTGTCAGTATAACAGCGCCGCCATCATATACACAGATCCAGCAGTGTCAGTATAACAGCGCCACCATCATACACACAGATCCAGCAGTGTCAGTATAACAGCGCCGCCATCATATACACAGATCCGGCAGTGTCAGTATAACAGCGCCTCCATCATATACACAGATCCAGCAGTGTCAGTATAACAGCGCCACCATCATATACACAGATCCGGCAGTGTCAGTATAACAGCGCCTCCATCATATACACCGATCCAGCAGTGTCAGTATAACAGCGCCGCCATCATATACACAGATCCGGCAGTGTCAGTATAACAGCGCCTCCATCATATACACCGATCCAGCAGTGTCAGTATAACAGCGCCGCCATCATATACACAGATCCAGCAGTGTCAGTATAACAGCGCCGCCATCATATACACCGATCCAGCAGTGTCAGTATAACAGCACCGCCATCATATACACCGATCCAGCAGTGTCAGTATAACAGCGCCGCCATCATATACACAGATCCAGCAGTGTCAGTATAACAGCGCCGCCATCATATACACAGATCCAGCAGTGTCAGTATAACAGCGCCGCCATCATATACACAGATCCAGTAGTGTCACTATAACAGCGCCACCATCATATACACAGATCCAGCAGTGTCAGTATAACAGCGCCGCCATCATATACACCGATCCAGTAGTGTCAGTATAACAGCGCCGCCATCATATACACCGATCCAGCAGTGTCAGTATAACAGCGCCGCCATCATATACACAGATCCAGCAGTGTCAGTATAACAGCGCCTCCATCATATACACAGATCCAGTAGTGTCAGTATAACAGCGCCGCCATCATATACACAGATCCAGTAGTGTCAGTATAACAGCGCCGCCATCATATACACCGATCCAGCAGTGTCAGTATAACAGCGCCGCCATCATATACACAGATCCAGCAGTGTCAGTATAACAGCACCGCCATCATATACACAGATCCAGCAGTGTCAGTATAACAGCACCGCCATCATATACACAGATCCAGCAGTGTCAGTATAACAGCGCCGCCATCATATACACATATCCAGCAGTGTCAGTATAACAGCGCCGCCATCATATACACAGATCCAGCAGTGTCAGTATAACAGCGCCGCCATCAGATACACAGATCCAGCAGTGTCAGTATAACAGCGCCGCCATCAGATACACAGATCCAGCAGTGTCAGTATAACAGCGCCGCCATCAGATACACAGATCCAGCAGTGTCAGTATAACAGCACCGCCATCATATACACAGATCCAGCAGTGTCAGTATAACAGCGCCGCCATCATATACACAGATCCAGCAGTGTCGGTATAACAGCGCCGCCATCATATACACAGATCCAGTAGTGTCAGTATAACAGCGCCGCCATCATATACACAGATCCAGCAGTGTCAGTATAACAGCGCCGCCATCATATACACAGATCCAGCAGTGTCAGTATAACAGCGCCGTCATCATATACACAGATCCAGCAGTGTCAGTATAACAGCGCCGCCATCATATACACAGATCCAGCAGTGTCAGTATAACAGCGCCGCCATCATATACACAGATCCAGCAGTGTCAGTATAACAGCGCCGCCATCATATACACAGATCCAGCAGTGTCAGTATAACAGCGCCGCCATCATATACACAGATCCAGCAGTGTCAGTATAACAGCGCCACCATCATATACACAGATCCAGCAGTGTCAGTATAACAGCGCCGCCATCATATACACAGATCCAGCAGTGTCAGTATAACAGCGCCGCCATCATATACACAGATCCAGTAGTGTCAGTATAACAGCACCGCCATCATATACACAGATCCAGCAGTGTCAGTATAACAGCGCCGCCATCATATACACAGATCCAGTAGTGTCAGTATAACAGCGCCGCCATCATATACACAGATCCAGTAGTGTCAGTATAACAGCGCCGCCATCATATACACAGATCCAGCAGTGTCAGTATAACAGCGCCGCCATCATATACACAGATCCGGCAGTGTCAGTATAACAGCGCCGCCATCATATACACCGATCCAGCAGTGTCAGTATAACAGCGCCGCCATCATATACACCGATCCAGCAGTGTCAGTATAACAGCGCCGCCATCATATACACCGATCCAGCAGTGTCAGTATAACAGCGCCGCCATCATATACACCGATCCAGCAGTGTCAGTATAACAGCGCCACCATCATATACACAGATCCGGCAGTGTCAGTATAACAGCGCCGCCATCATATACACCGATCCAGCAGTGTCAGTATAACAGCGCCGCCATCATATACACAGATCCAGCAGTGTCAGTATAACAGCGCCGCCATCATATACACAGATCCAGCAGTGTCAGTATAACAGCGCCGCCATCATATACACAGATCCAGTAGTGTCAGTATAACAGCGCCGCCATCATATACACAGATCCAGCAGTGTCAGTATAACAGCGCCACCATCATATACACAGATCCAGCAGTGTCAGTATAACAGCGCCACCATCATATACACAGATCCAGCAGTGTCAGTATAACAGCGCCGCCATCATATACACAGATCCAGCAGTGTCAGTATAACAGCGCCGCCATCATATACACAGATCCAGCAGTGTCAGTATAACAGCGCCGCCATCATATACACAGATCCAGCAGTGTCAGTATAACAGCGCCGCCATCATATACACAGATCCAGCAGTGTCAGTATAACAGCGCCACCATCATATACACAGATCCAGCAGTGTCAGTATAACAGCGCCGCCATCATATACACAGATCCAGCAGTGTCAGTATAACAGCGCCACCATCATATACACAGATCCAGCAGTGTCAGTATAACAGCGCCGCCATCATATACACAGATCCAGCAGTGTCAGTATAACAGCGCCGCCATCATATACACAGATCCAGCAGTGTCAGTATAACAGCGCCGCCATCATACACACAGATCCAGCAGTGTCAGTATAACAGCGCCGCCATCATATACACAGATCCAGCAGTGTCAGTATAACAGCGCCACCATCATATACACAGATCCAGCAGTGTCAGTATAACAGCGCCACCATCATATACACAGATCCAGCAGTGTCAATATAACAGCGCCACCATCATATACACAGATCCAGCAGTGTCAGTATAACAGCGCCGCCATCATATACACCGATCCAGCAGTGTCAGTATAACAGCGCCGCCATCATATACACCGATCCATGATCAGGGGACTGTAGAGTGCGTACACTCCTACCGGGGGGGGGGGGAAGTGGCTTCACCTACTCACCTTCCCCATTAATGGCCATACCTTTTCCCAAACCCCCTGTCCCTCTAATAAGACTCAGACACTTGGGTTGGATAAATTTGGCCACAGCAGCCATTTTATTTACAAACAGACATCAAGAACAACAATTTACAAATAATAACAATGGAAGGGGAGTCCTTGGAGCTACAAAAGTCTGTCACCAAACAGCCCACCTGCATAGTATTTTACTCCCAGCCGTCACCCTACTGGCTCAGGGGCACTGTTATACCTGCAGTTGGCTGACCTCAACCGCAACCACTCCCCGGGACTCCACCCAGCGGGAGCCCAAATTGACCACTCCTCGGGACACCACCCAGCAGGAGCCCAAATTGACCAGACTACCAACCATAATAAATTGGGGAGGGACCATACCCCCTATGAATCCCCCCCCCCACAGTAATTTACCAACTCCAAGGACCCCCAATCCGCCACACGAACATACTTAGACACCTTTAAGTATGCGAGCCCCCACCCAACAAGAGGGCCCTTTCGATACCTTCCTGCAGGCGCAGAGTCCACAGGTCAATCCCCACGGCCGTCAGGTGCACACCATCACCTAGCCAATAATTACCCTGGCCATCCTCGAAGTCATAATGACGCACGAAGACCCCCCCGTTTCTCACCACGAAACTGCCCGATTAACCTTAACCCTGGCTTTATTTAACCGCATGCCGCCAAACCTTCCGCGGGACAATCTCTGACCACACCACCTTAATACCCGGGAAAACGGACCATAACCTGAGTAGATCGTATTTTATATCCCTGATCAACTCACGAAAAGGACGACTACCCAAATCGTTACCCTCGACATGTAACACCAAGACATCCGGGGCCCTGTCCATCAGCGCAAACCGATGCACGTCCGGCAACACCCGACTCCACAGGATCCCCCTACTCCCCAGCCACCGCACGACTACATCCTCCCGCCGAAAACCCAACTGCCGCCCGTCCGGACGAACATCCGGCCGCTCCGCCCCCCAATGAACGTAGGAATGCCCGACGATCCACACCAATCGGCCCGCGGGTCCTGACAAATAAAACCACTGATTAACAAAACGAGTAAGGATGCAAGCGAAAACATGGAGGAGGAGAGAAAAAGCGACGAGGGGGGCAGGAGGGAGTGTAGAGAAGGAGGGATTACGACTGGACTATCATATAAACTGGGGGCGCACATACAGCTGGAAACGGCGGGAATCCCATCGACCTATCCGCTTTACCACTTCCTCACCCAATCCCCATGCCTCCGTCGCTGTCCCAATCAGAAAAGAATGGGGGGGAACAAAGCCTCCTCCAATCCCAACAGCCGCACACACTCCGATCCGTTACCAACACATCTTCCATTCTCAACCCCCCAGGTCTCCTTGTGCTGGGAGCCACCAGCTCCCCGACCCTCAGGGCCCCAAAAAATGCCCACGAGAACGCCAACCTATACAGGGTCACCTCGTAGCTGGAAAAACAAATGTCACACAACACCCCCCACAACTGTTCCAACAACATAAAAGACACTGGGCGCCGCCGATCCGGCAACGTCCTCCCTCTCCTGTACCCCCTCAGGGCCTGGCCAACCCAAAAACTTTTTGTAACATCCGTGTACCCCCGGACCTTACAACAAAAAACCAGGGCTGCCACAAAACGATTTACCTTGGACACTGACCAGCCCCCGATAGAGACTTGCCCCAGAAAACTACCAACGCCACCACCCGATCATCATCCGTCACTACACCCTCCAGAACTGCCAACCAACTCTCCCCCTCCCGCCATGCCGAATCATAAGCAGCCCAAGTACCCTGAGCAAGCGAAGCCTGAATCAAACCTCCTGCGGCTCGTAACCCAGCCCCCACACCCATTCTGGGCAAGCGATCCCGTCCTCCTCCGCGTCCGGAGCCACCATCCTGAAACGCTCCCACTGCAAGCGAGAAAGAGAATCTGCTATGTCATTTTTGATCCCTGGCACATGAACCGCCACAACCCAAGCGTTCAAAGACAAGCAACGTAAAACCAAGTGCCTCAACAGCCGGACGACCGGGGGGGATGACGCTGACACGTTGTTAATAGCCCCCACCACGCCCAAGTTGTCACAATGGAACCGTACCTTACTGTCCCGAAACCTCTCATTCCAAATTTCCACCGCCACTACTATGGGAAACAGCTCTAGGAATGCCAGGTTCTTCACCAAACCCAACTCCGCCCATTCCTCAGGCCACCGTGCCGTGCACCACTGACCCCTGCAGTAAGCCCCAAATCCCACGCCCCCCGCAGCATCTGTAACCAGCTCCCAATCCACGCTGTCAACCACCGGGGCCATGATCAAGGACCTCCCATTATAACGATGCAAAAACTCAAACCAAACTGCCAAATCCGCCATCAGCGCCTGTGTCAGACGAATAAAATGATGAGGGGCTGTCACCCCAGCCGTTGCTCCCGACTGCCGCCTGCTGAAAATCCGGCCCATGGGCATAATCCTGCAAGCAAAGTTAAGCCTACCCAACAATGACTGTAATGCACGTAACGTGATCTTACGCAAATGCCTAGCCCGGTCCACCTCAGCCTGTAACGCTACCAATTTATCTTCCGGGAGCCGACACTCCATCCTCAAAGAATCAATGGTGATTCCTAAAAAGACCAGACAGGAGCTAGGTCCCTCCGTTTTGTCCTGGGCCAAAGGCACACCGACCCTCTTTGCCACCCACTCCATCGTGCTCAACAATGTAGCACAAACCGAAGACCCGCCGGGACCAACACACAGGAAATCATCCAAGTAATGTATGACCGACGAGACCCCCGCAACATCGCAAACCACCCACTCCAGTAAAGAACTAAAAGCCTCAAAATAGGCACAGGAAATAGAACACCCCATAGGGAGGCAGCGATCCACAAAATAAGCCCCGTCCCAATAACATCCTAACAGCCGTATGCTCTCAGGATGCACAGGGAGGAGGCGAAAGGCCGACTCAATATCAGTTTTTGCCATTAATGCACCCACACCGTAGCGGCGCACCCACGCAACCGCCGCATCAAACAACGTGTAAGCCACCGAGCAAAGTTCCGGAGAAATCCCATCATTAACCGATCGCCCCCTCGGGTAAGATAAATGATGTATGAGCCTAAACTTATTCGGCTCCTTCTTAGGCACCACCCCCAGCGGTGACACCACCAGATCCGGTAAAGGGCAACTCTCCAACGGACCTGCCATGCGCCCCAACTCCACCTCCTTCCGCAACTTATCCCCTACTACCCCTGGATACTGCAACGCTGAACGCAAACTACGCAAGGTAAACGGCACCTTGTGAGCAGGGGCAGGGATACGGAAACCAACCTGAAAACCATCCAACACCAATCTTGCCCTGGACCTATCAGGGTACCTATTTAGAAAGGGCTCCATGTCTTCCAACCTCACCGGTGTCCGGCCCTTGACTAGCGCCCCCGGCCCCTCGTCCTTTTCCCTTCCGAAAACATTAAACCGCTCCGTGAGAGATCCCCCCGCAGGAGGAGCAGCTATGTTTAAACTTACAACCCGGTCCGAACTTACACTGGCCCTCATTAAACTGCCAGCAGAACCCGGATTTTCCTCCTGCCACCCCTGCTCCCCCCCAGAAGGCAATGAGGGGCCGGCCACCCCGGCCCCACCCCCCTTGAAAGGACTGGCCAAAACGCACTGGAGCCATGACCCGCAACCATAACCCTATGTCTTTGTTATCCCACCTAATGTAAGGTCTCACTGCCTTCCGCTGCCGGAACTGCTCATCATAGCGCAGCCACGTCTGCCCGCCGTAAACTCGATGAGCCTCTCCGATAGCATCCATATAACAGAAGAGGCCGGAACAATGTTCCGGCGTCTTCTGTCCAATTACGCTTGCAACCAATTAACAAAAGTTTGGGGAATCAATCGATACCGACGTTTTTCCTCCTTCTCCTTCTTGCTTTCCAACCACTTCCCTTTATCTAAATTGAACTTCTCCAACGGCAACAATGAAAAAATTTCCACATATTCATCCCTCCATATCTTTTCCCTTACTTCCGGTTTCAGATGCGCCCCCAATGGGCCCTCAAAACAAACATAGACCTCGCCCTTCGCCTTATCATCCAACCGCACCTCATCCACTGCCACATCCTTTTCTGTCTGCACCGACACTGCCACGCCCGATTCCCTAGACACCACCCCAGCTCCGCATCGCGCCAAAAGGTCACGCACACAACACAACAATTCCTGAATCTCACCCCCACCACCCGTACTTCCTGTAATCCCCCCGCTACACCCCGGCAATCCCGTAGGCGAAAGTGAACCCCCACCCCCTACCCCTGGGGACCGAAATACAGCAGGCAATGAAAAAGTAGGAGACAGCGACTCACCGGGCTGCGCAGGTGCTGTGTCCCCACCAGCGGGGGCGAAGGATCCATCCAGACGTCCCTCTTGGTCACCGAACTCACGGTCGTCCACTTCATCCTGCCCAGACGGGACAGGACAAGCGCCGCACGCATGACATCCCCGACCTTCTGATGGAGCGCTCCGTAACTGCGCCGATGAACTGGGCCTCTCCGCCCGTCTGTTGGGGGGCTCGACCACCCCGCGGGCCGCAGGTAGCCGCCTTCCTGCCCGCCGTGTCACCACCGACCGTGGCACACGCCTGGAATTGGTTGCATCATCCTGGGTACAGGTGGGCCGCCCGACTGGAGCATCGCCAGCACGGCCCACCGCAAGTCCTGGGTCCCGTCGTCTGGAGGCAGAGGGAGGTCCCGGATGCATGGGCGCCTGCCCTACCACCTCCGCTGAGCCAGGCCGGCTTCCAGGATTCCTCTCAGACCAGGCCGTCCTGCTCACGGCAGCCGAGCGAGGGGCCCGGCCTGGAGGGTCCCTCGTGGGGCTCCTTACCCTGCGCCTGGCTCGTGGCATCACTTCCGGGCTCAACCTCTCCGGAGGCCTCGTGCGACGTGACCGCCGCCGGGGAGGAGAGGACGGCACCGCCTGCGCCCCAGATCCAAACACGGCCGCGTCCTCCGTACTCGCCCCTGAATCAGGGGGCTCCCCATCTTCCTCTCCTCGTCCGCTCACCGCCGAGCTCGGAGCCCCAGGCAGCGGGCCGGAAAGCCCCAGCCCCTCCGCTAGCCAGGCCATGCCTCGTTCTGCTACTGCTGCCCGGAGCTGGGTAAGTAGTGCATCCACTGTAAAGTCCTGGACAAGCTTCCCGTGCTGCTACAAGCTTCCCTGTGCTGTTACTAAAGATGGCGACGCCTTTCCCTCTCCTACCCTTAAGTAAACTGACCTCGCCCCCCTCACATCCGCCCCCTCCTAACCACACCCCTAACTCCTTAACTCCTTCCCTTCCTAACATCCCTGATCATGGTGGCCTCCCCCTATGGCATTCTGCCGGGTCCAGCCTGTACTTGATCAGGGGACTGTAGAGTGCGTACATTCACCCACTCCCCTTCCCCCATTAGTGGCCATACCCCTTACTAAACCCCCGTCCCTATAATAAAACTCGGACACTTGGGTTGGATAAATTCGGCCACAGCAGCGATTTTATTTACAAACAAACATAATGAACAACAATTTACAAATAATAATTGCAATGGAAGGGGAGTCCTTGGAGCTACAAAAGTCTGTCACCAAGTCATCGTATTTTACTCCCAGCCGTCACCCTACTGGCTCAGGGGCACCGTCATACCTGCAGTTGGCTGACCTAAACCGCAACCACTCCCCGGGACACCACCCAGGAGGAACCCAAATTGACCAGACCACCAAACCATAATAAATTAGGGGGGGACCAAACCCCCGATGAATCCCCCCCCACAGTAATTTACCACCAACTCCAAGGACCCCCAATCCGCCACACGAACATACTTAGACACCTTTAAGTATGCGAGCCCCCACCCAACAAGAGGGCCCTTTCGATCCCTTCCTGCAACCGCAGAGTCCACCGGTCAATCCCCACAGCCGTCAGGTGCACACCATCACCTAGCCAATAATTACCCAGGCCATCCTCGAAGTCGTAATGACGAAACCCGAAACTGGCCGATTAACCTTCACCCGGGCTTTATTTAAACGCGCCACTGACCTGGCATGCCACCAAACCTTACTCGGGACAATCTCTGACCACACCACCTTAACACCCAGGAAACTGGACCACAACCTGAGTAAATCATATTTAATATCCCTAATCAATTCCCGGAAAGGACGACTACCCAAATCATTACCCCCGACGTGCAAAACCAGGACATTCGGAGCTCTATCCATCTGCACAAACCTGTGCACATCAGGCAACACCCGACTCCACGACATCCCTCTGCTCCCCACCCACCGCACAACTAGCTCCTCCCGCCGAGAACCCAACTGCCACCCGTCCGGACAAACATCAACACGCTCCGCCCCCCAATGAACGTACGAATGCCCGATGATCCACACCAATCTGTCAGAGGGACCTGGAAAAATAAAACCAAACAGATTAAAACCAAAGCTACGCACAGATGTGAGCGAAAAGTAAGGAGGAGAGAAAAAAAGAGTGGGAGAGATTAAGACCACACAAAATTATCACAAAAACTGGGGGCGCACGTACAACTGGAAATGGCGGGAATCACATCGTCCTATCCACTTCACCACCTCCGCCCCCAACCCTCATGCCTCCGTCGCCGCCCCAATACGAAATGAATGGGGGGGGGGAAACAAAGACTCCTCTAATCCCAACTGCCGCAGGCACCTACGAAAAATCCACGTAAACTGGTACAGGGACAGAAAAGACCCGTCCTCGTGACACAACAACTGTCCCCCCATTACCGGCCAAACCTCTCTGTACCCCGCAAAGCATGCGACCGGGCACATCCTGGCCGCCCCCAACACCACTCTCTTACCCCGACCCCCCTCATCCGTCTTAGAATGCCGAATCCAGAATTCCACACTCCTGTCCGCCAACACCATATCTTCCATCCTGACAGGCAAGTTAAAGTGTATGTTCACAAATGCCAGAAGTCTAGCAAGCAAAATGGGGGAGCTGGAGGCCTTGATACTGGAAGAAAATATAGATATAGTTGGTGTTGCTGAAACATGTATGTCTGTATGTGAGAAGTGATATGAAGGTGGTGGTGTATGTCTGTATGTGAGCAGTGATATGAAGGCGGTGGTGTATGTCTGTATGTGAGAAATTATATGAAGGCGGTGGTGTATGTCTGTATGTGAGAAGTGATATGAAGGTGGTGGTGTATGTCTGTATGTGAGAAATTATATGAAGGCGGTGGTGTATGTCTGTATGTGAGAAGTGATATGAAGGTAGTGGTGTATGTCTGTATGTGAGAAGTGATATGAAGGCGGTGGTGTATGTCTGTATGTGAGAAATTATATGAAGGCGGTGGTGTATGTCTGTATGTGAGAAGTGATATGAAGGTGGTGGTGTATGTCTGTATGTGAGAAGCGATATGAAGGCGAGTGTGAAAGAGACAATAGTGGGTGAATACTGTGAGGAGGTTGAAACCTTGTGGGTGGAACTAGAAAGGGAGGTAAACACTGAAAAAATTACTTTTGGTGTAATCTATAGACCCCCAATATAACTGAGGAGATGGAAGTTCAGCTATATAAACAGATGGAGCGGGCTGCACAGGCGGGTACTGTAGTGATAATGGGAGATTTTAATTTCCGGGATATTAATTGGTGTCATGGTTCAGCTTCAACTGCAAAGGGGAGACATTTCCTCAACCTGTTGCAGGAAAATTTTATGGGCCAGTTTGTGGAAGACCCGACTAGAGGTGAAGCTCTGTTGGATCTGGTCATTTCTAATAATGCAGATCTTGTTGGGAATGTCAATGTTCGTGAAAACCTCGGTAACAGTGATCATAATATAGTTACATTTTACCTATACTGTAAAAAACAAACGCAGGCTGGGAGGGCAAAAAACATTTAATTTTAAGAAAGCCAATTTCCCCAGGATGAGGGCGGCAATTCAGGATATAGACTGGGAAGAACTAATGTCAAATAATGGAACAAATGATAAATGGGAGATTTTCAAATCTACTTTGAGTTATTATAGTGCAAAATGTATTCCTATAGGTAACAAGTATAAACGACTCAAATTAAACCCCACATGGCTTACACCTTCTGTGAAAGGGGCAATACATGACAAAAAAAGGGCATTTAAAAAATACAAATCTGAGGGTACAGCTGCAGCCTTTGTAAAATATAAGGAGCTTAATAAAATCTGTAAAAATGTAATAAAATTAGCAAAAATACAAAATGAAAGGCAGGTGGCCAAGGATAGTAAAACAAATCCCAAAAAATTCTTCAAGCATATAAATGCTAAAAAGCCAAGGTCTGAACATGTAGGACCCCTAGATAATGGTAATGGGGAGTTGATCACAGGGGATCAAGAGAAGGCAGGGTTACTAAATGGGTTCTTCAGCTCTGTATATACAACTGAAGAAGGAGCAGCTGATGTAGCCGGTGCCAGTGCTGAGGAGCTGATGTAGCCGGTGCCAGTGCTGTTAATATATCAGTTGATATACTGAATTGGATGAATGTAGATATGGTCCAACCTAAATTAAATAAAATAAATGTGCACAAGGCCCCGGGACCAGATGGGTTACACCCTAGAGTTCTTAAAGAGCTTAGTTCAGTTATTTCTGTCTCCCTTTTCATAATATTCAGAGAATCTCTAGTGACTGGTATAGTGCCAAGGGACTGGCGCAGCGCAAATGTAGTGCCGATTTTCAAAAAGGGCTCTAGGTCTTCCCCGGGTAATTATAGACCAGTAAGCTTAACTTCCATCGTGGGGAAAATGTTTGAGGGGCTATTGAGGGACTATATACAGGATTATGTGACAAAAAATAGCATTATAAGTGACAGCCAGCACGGTTTTACTAAGGACAGAAGTTGTCAAACTAACCTAATCTGTTTTTATGAAGAGGTGAGCAGAAGCCTAGACAGAGGGGCCGCTGTGGATAGGATATAATGATTATATGAGAGGTGAGGAGAAGCCTAGACAGAGGGGGGCGCTGTGGATATAGTGATTATATGAAGAGGTGAGCAGAAGCCTAGACAGAGGGGCCGCTGTGGATATAGTGATTATATGAAGAGGTGAGCAGAAGCCTAGACAGAGGGGCCGCTGTGGATATAATGATTATATGAGAGGTGAGGAGAAGCCTAGACAGAGGGGCCGCTGTGGATATAGTGTTTATATGAGAGGTAAGCAGAAGCCTAGACAGAGGGGCCGCTGTGGATATAGTGTTTTTATGAAGAGGTGAGCAGAAGTCTAGACAGAGGGGCCGCTGTGTATATAATGATTATATGAGAGGTGAGCAGAAGTCTAGACAGAGGGGCCGCTGTGGATTTAGTGTTTTTGGACTTTGCAAAGGCATTTGACACTGTCCCCCATAGACGCCTAATGGGTAAATTAAGGACTATAGGTTTAGAAAGTATAGTTTGTAATTGGATTGAGAATTGGCTCAAGGACCGTATCCAGAGAAGTGTGGTCAATGATTCCTACTCTGAATGGTCCCCGGTTATAAGTGGTGTACCCCAGGGTTCAGTGCTGGGACCCCTATTATTCAACTTATTTATTAATGATATAGAGGATGGGATTAATAGCACTATTTCTATTTTTGCAGATGACACCAAGCTATGTAATATAGTTCAGACTATGGAAGATGTTCATGAATTGCAGGCAGATTTAAACAAACTAAGTGTTTGGGCGTCCACTTGGCAGATGAAGTTTAATGTAGATAAATGTAAAGTTATGCATCTGGGTACCAACAACCTGCATGCATCATATGTCCTAGGGGGAGCTACACTGGGGGACTCACTTGTTGAGAAGGATCTGGGTGTACTGGTAAATCATAAACTCAATAACAGCATGCAGTGTCAATCAGCTGCTTCAAAGGCCAGCAGGATATTGTCGTGTATCAAAAGAGGCATGGACTCGCGGGACAGGGAGGTAATATTGCCACTTTACAAAGCATTAGTGAGGCCTCATCTAGAATATGCAGTTCAGTTCTGGGCTCCAGTTCATAGGAAGGATGAAAAATACAAAGAAGAGCAACGAAGCTAATAAGGGGCATGGAGAATCTAAGTTATGAGGAAAGATTAAAAGAATTAAACCTATTTAGCCTTGAGAAAAGACGACTAAGGGGGGACATGATTAACTTATATAAATATATTAATGGCACATGCAAAAAATATGGTGAAATCCTGTTCCTTGTAAAACCCCCTCAAAAAACAAGGGGGCACTCCCTCCGTCTGGAGAAAAAAAGGTTCAACCTGCAGAGGCGACAAGGCTTCTTTACAGTGAGAACTGTGAATCTATGGAATAGCCTCCCGCAGGAGCCGTCACAGCAGGGACAGGAGACACCGCAGGAGCCGTCACAGCAGGGACAGGAGACACCGCAGGAGCCGTCACAGCAGGGACAGTAGACACCGCAGGAGCCGTCACAGCAGGGACAGGAGACACCGCAGGAGCCGTCACAGCAGGGACAGTAGACACCGCAGGAGCCGTCACAGCAGGGACAGTAGATGGCTTTAAAAAAGGGTTAGATAATTTCCTAGAACAAAAAAGTATTAACTCCTATGTGTAGAAATTTTTCCTTCCCTTTTCCCGTCCCTTGATTGAACTTGATGGACATGTGTCTTTTTTCAGCCGTACTAACTATGTAACTATGTAACCCCCCAGGGCTCCTAGTGCTGGGCGTCACCAGCTCCCCGACCCTCAGGGCCCCAAAAAACGCCCACGAGAACGCCAATATATATAGTCATGTCGAAACTAGAAAAACAAATTTCACCCAACACCCCCCACAACTGTTCCAACAACATAAAAGACACTGGGCGCCGATGATCCGGCAACATTTTCCCCTTCCTATAACCCATCAGGGCCTGGCCGACCCAAAAACTTTTTGTAACATCCGTGTACCCCCGGAGCTTAAAACCAAAAGCCAGGGCTACCCCAAAACGACTAACTTTGGACATCGACCAGCCCGCAATGGAGACCTGTCCCAGAAAAACCAACAACTCCACCACCCGATCGTCATCCGTCCTTACCCCATCCAGAACTGCCAGCCAACATTCCCACTCCCGCCATGCAGAATCATAAGCAGCCCAAGTCCCTGGAGCAAGCGAGGCCCGAATCAATCCTCCTGCGGCTCGTAACCCAGCCCCCACAGCCACTCTGGGCAAGAGATCCCATCCGCGTCCGGAGCCACCATCCGGAAACGGTCCCACTGCAATCGAGAAAGAATCTGCGATGTCATTCTGGACACCCAACACATGAACCGCCACAACCCAAGCATTTAACGACAGGCAACGTAAAACTAAGTGTCTCAAAAGCCGAACGACCGGGAGGGATGAAGCTGACACATTATTAATAGCCCCCACCACCCCCAAGTTGTCACAATGGAAACGGACCTTGCTATCCCGAAACCTCTCACTCCAAATTTCCACCGCCACCACGATGGGAAACAGCTCAAGGAAAGCAAGGTTCTTCACCAAACCCAACTCCACCCACCTCTCCGGCCACTGAGCCGCGCACCACTGTCCCTTGCAGTAAGCCCCAAAACACGCGCCCCCCGCAGCATCTGTAAACAACTCCCAATCCACGCTGTCAACCACCGGGGACATGATCAAGGACTTCCCATTATAACAATGCAAAAACTCAAACCAAACTGCCAAATCCGCCCTAAGCTCTTTATTCAGGCGAATAAAATGATGCGGGGCCGACACCCCAGCCGTCGCTCCTGACAGACGCCTGCTAAAAATCCGACCCATGGGCATGATCCTACAAGCAAAATTGAGCTTTCCCAACAAGGACTTCAATGTGCGCAAAGAGATCTTTCGCAAATGCCTAGCCCAATCCACCTCCGCCCGCAAAGCCTCCAATTTATCCTCCGGAAGCCGACACTCCATCCTCACAGAATCAATGGTGATTCATAAAAAGACCAGACAGGAGCTAGGCCCCTCTGTTTTTTCCTGGGCCAAAGGTACTCTTCGCCACCCACTCCATCGTGCTCAACAAAGTAGAAAAAACCGAAGAACTGGCCGGACCAACACACAGACGATTTCCTGTGTAATGTATCACCGATGAGACCCCCGCCACCTCGCAAACCACCCACTCCAGGAAGGAACTAAAAGCCTCAAAATAGGCACAGGAAATCGAACACCCCATAGGGAGGCAGCGATCCACAAAATAAGCCCCGTCCCAATAACACCCTAACAGCCGTATGCTATCAGGATGCACGGGGAGGAGGCGAAACGCCGACTCAATATCCGTTTTTGCCATTAGAGCCCCCGCCCCATAACGGAGCAACCGCCGCATCAAACGATGTGTAAACCACCGAGCAAAGTTCCGGAGAAATCCCATCATTAACTGATCGCCCCCGCGGATAAGATAAGTGATGTATGAGCTCATACTTATTTGGCTCCTTCTTGGGCACTACCCCCAGCGGCGACACCACTAAATACGGTAATGGGCAACACTCAAACGGACCCGCCATACGCCCCAATTCCACCTCCTTCCGCAACTTATCCCCAACTACCCCAGGATACTGCAACGGCCCCGTGAGAGATCCCGCCGCAGGAGGAACAGCTATGTTTAAACTTGCAACCCGGTCCGAACTTACACTGGCCCTCATTAAACTGCCAGCAGAACCCGGATTTTACTCCTGCCCCACCTGATCCCCCCCCACCCCCCAGCAGGCAAGATGGGGCCGGCTGACCCGGCCCCACCCTCAGGAAAGGACTGGCCAAAGCGCACCGGAGCCATGACCCGCAACCATAACCCAATATCCTTGTTATCCCATCAGGTCACATGGCCTTCCGCTGTCGGAACTGCTCATCATAGCGCAGCCACGTCTGCCCGCCGTAAACTCGATGAGCCTTCCCGATAGCATCCATATAACAACAGGCTGGAACAATGTTCAGGCGTCTTCTGTCCTATTACGCTCGCTAAAATCGCAAACGCCTCCAACCAATTGACAAAAGTTTGAGTAATCAAGCGATAGCGACGTTTTTCTTCCTACTTCTTTTTGCTTTCCAACCATTTCCCTTTATCTAAATTAAACCTCATCCACCGCCCCATGCTTTTCTGTCTGCACCGGCACTGCCACTCCCGATTCCTTAGACACCCCCCAGCCCCACTTGGCGTACTATCCACCACTCCAGGCCCCACCCACGCTGAAACCGGGGACGGGGAACCCAACGCCCCCCCGCATCGCGCCAAAAGCTCACAAACTCAACCCAAGAATTCACGAATCTCCCCCCCCCCCTCACCAACCCCACTCCCAGGACTACACCCCGGCAACCCCGTAGGCGCAAGTGAACCCCCACCCCCGGGAACCGAAATATAGCAGGCAATGAAAAAGTAGGAGACATCAACTCACCGGGCTGCGCAGGTGCTGTGTCCCCACCAGCCGGGGTGAAGGATAGATCCAGATGTCCCTCCTGTTCACCAAACTCCCAGTCGTCAACTTCTTCCTGACCAGCCGGCCCAGGACAAGCGCCACACGACTGACATCCACGACTCTCCAAGGAAGCGCTCCTGACTAGCGCAGATGAACTGGGCCTCTCCGCCCGACTGTTGGGGGCCTCGTCCACCCCACGGCCCGCAGGTAGCCACCCACCGACGGTGGCACACGCCTGGAACCCGTGACATCATCTTTGGGGACAGGCGGGCCACCCGACTGGATCATCAGCAGCACGGCCCGCCGCGAATCCTGGATCACGGTGTCTGGAGGCAGAGGGCGGTCCCAGCTGCAAGGGCGCCTGCCCCCCCCCCTTCTGCTGAGCCAGGCCGGCTGACAGGATTCCTCTCAGAGCGGGCCGTCCTGCTCCCGGCAGCCGAGCGAGGGGCCTGATCTGGAGGGTCCCTCGTGGGGCTCCTTACCCTGTGTCTGGCTCGCGGCATGACGTCCGAGCTCAACCTCTCCGGAGGCCTCGTGCGATGGGACCGCCGCCGAGGAGGAGGAGATGATGTCACCGCCTGCGCCCGGATCCAAGCACCGACACTTCCTCTGCTCCTGCCGCCGACAGCGGGCCGGAAAGCCCCAGCCCCTCCGCAAGCCATGCCTCGTTCTGCCACTGCCTCCCGGAGCCCGGTGAGTAGTGCATCCATGTTGAAAAGCAGTACAGGACAAGCTTTTCTGTGCTGCTAGGTGTAATGGCGGCGTCCTTCCTCTCTGCCTCCCTTCGGTATCCTAGCCTCGCCCCACTAACTTCCGCCCCCCCACTACCACCTAACCACCCCTCCTAACTCCTTCCCTTCCTACATCCCTGATCATGGTGGCCTCCCCTAGGGCATTCTGCCGGGTCCGGCCTTTACTGGAGGGTGAGTGCAGCGCTGGTGGGGCCTGTAGTCATGTCGGAATAATCACCCGCCAGATCCTTGTCTTAGACTTGTTCGCTGGTGATCCTTTACTTAGGGAATCAGCTGGGAGAACACAGATCTGTCACCAGGTTATATCAATGGAGCAATAGAACATCGGCTGCTATTAAACTTCCTGCGGGCGGACTTCCGGAGGCGGGGCATCCTGAGTGGCCGCATCTTACCTCGGCTCCGTGTCCTGAGCAGGGGATCCAGCCGCCATTGGAGGCTCGCTGTCCTCCTTCTTGAGGTGGAAGCGCAGGACGTCCTCCCCTGTCTCATCGGAGCCGCTCCTTTGCTCCGGGAGTCCCTAGTGTCTCCAGGGAGACACGTCGCCCCAGTGACTGTCGGCCATGTTGGGGCCTACTGTACTGCCACGGGTGGGGTCGGCCGGGTGGTTGCGCCGGAGCTTTTGCCATACATCTCCTCAGGGAGGGTCTCGGAACCCCTGTACTGCTTCCCGGGGCCGTTCTCCTGTCTGTGAGCACTGCGGACGCGGCACGCTTGCCCTCCACGTGGAGTCGTCGGCCATCTTGGGGCCTATCATTCTGCCTCATCCGGGGCCGGCTGACCACTGCTGCTGGCCTTGAAGCTGTCTGAGGGTCTTCCCATTGCATCTGGGATCCCCAGCTGCCTCACGGACGGGGACTGTGAGGAGAGCATCATCCCCACTCACAGTGGTCGCTGGAGGGAGCTGGAACACCCTTGCCTTGTGGATCTGAGTGGCCTGGCTCCTTCCTCATCATCAGGAGGTTGGTGGCCATTTTGAGTGCTGTTCGCCTTCATCTTTCACAGTAAAGCACCCGGACCGGAGATATCGCCTGGTACTGAGTGAGTACAGTGTCTTCCCTTTCAAGGACTGAGTATAGTTTTCTGCTGAATACGAGGGCCACATAGGGATCTGTTGTGTGCACATTTTGAACTCTGCTTGTTTCGCATAAATACCGTCTGGATAACTCCATTGCCTGATGTACCGGCCTGACTGCTTACACTTCACTATCATCTGGCCTCAGTAATAGCTGAATGCTTGCGACGTTGCTGCCATCTAGTGGTCATCCTAGTCCTATCTGTTGCACCAATTTTTTGTTCTATAACTTGCACATTTTGATACAATGTTGATGCCGTAAACTCTGAAATGTAGGAGACGACCCGCCAAATCCAGCCCTTCCATCTCTCTCCCTGTCTTGACAATGGACAAATTTCTTCATAGACACGCTCAGCCTCCGCGTCTTACTAGGCAATCTCAAGGGACCAACCCTAAACCAGAAACAATGCCGAATGGAAAAACCGGTAAAGATAAACAGGGGCTTAGACCTCCTCAGACTCTGCATCGCTGTCCTGTCCTCATTCACCTGAACTTCTACACTCCGGTGACATCACTCCACCGAACCTCTCTCCGGCTGACAGTCCTATGTCCTCTCCGCTCATGGATCATCATCATGCCACTGCAGTGGCAGAAGAGGTGTCTCGCTTAATGATGCCTTTATTTGACAGGACACTGGATCTGATTCACACCTCCATCAAGTCGGCACTGGCGCAGATTACCGCAAACGCACAAAAAATAGCGTACCTGGAAAACCGCGTTCTGGCATGCAAAACCACAGTGTCTGATCTGGAGAACTCGGTGGCTCAACATCAAAATGCAGAAATCATTCTGAGAGATAAGCTGGAGAACCGGGACAGGCGGAACAACCTTCGCTTTGTGGGGATTCCTGAAAGTGTTGTGGGCGATGATCTCATGCAGCTTCTCACAGCAGACCTCCCGTCCGCCCTCCAACTGGATCTTACACCGGACCCGTTCAGCATTGAGTGTGCTCACAGAATTGGCCCCCCGCGGGGAGAGAGAGCAGACCTCACCCAGTGATAGCGAAATATCTGAACTGGGCGGTCAAGGAACAGGTCTTACGGGCTTATAGACAGGCCAGGAAGCTGCAGGTCAGGGGATCTAAAATCCTCATCTTCCAGGACTTCTCCTCAGCCGTCTCTTTGAAACGAAAGGCGTTCACGCCAATATGTCGTCATCTGCACGAGAAGGGAATACGTTTCTAACTTCTGTACCCGGCTAAGCTCAAGGTGACGGAAAATGGCCGAACCGACATCTACGAGGATCCTGGAGCCGCTCGACGTCACTTCCTCAGAGATGCCCCTGAAAATCTGGGGACTCTTCTACTCCATATTTTTCAGGGCCGTTCCGCATGTTGTGTATTTGCACTGTAGCGCTGCTATTGTTTTCTTTTATTATGCCTTGCATTGCTGATTTTTATTATTATGTGATGCACAGATTGTTCACTTTATTTACCTATCTTTGTTTTTTTCTTAATTCAAGTTTTTTCCTACCCCCTTCTTCCCTGGACACGTGTTATCCTCCTAGGTCGCTACACCGTGGGATGTACTGCTCGCTGGGACAGTGGACCCCGATTTTGTAACGCTTCGCATCTCCAAGATCGCCCCTACTGGGATAGGATGAGTACCCCTCCTCCCCAGTGACCGTGCTGCCGGGACTAGACCCCTCCTCCCCAGTGACCGTGCTGCCGGGACTAGACCCCTCCTCCCCAGTGACCGTGCTGCCGGGACTAGACCCCTCCTCCCCAGTGACCGTGCTGCCGGGACTAGACCCCTCCTCCCCAGTGACCGTGCTGCCGGGACTAGACCCCTCCTCCCCAGTGACCGTGCTGCCGGGACTAGACCCCTCCTCCCCAGTGACCGTGTTGCCGGGACTAGACCCCTCCTCCCCAGTGACCGTGCTGCCGGGACTAGACCCCTCCTCCCCAGTGACCGTGCTGCCGGGACTAGACCCCTCCTCCCCAGTGACCGTGCTGCCGGGACTAGACCCCTCCTCCCCAGTGACCGTGCTGCCGGGACTAGACCCCTCCTCCCCAGTGACCGTGCTGCCGGGACTAGACCCCTCCTCCCCAGTGACCGTGCTGCCGGGACTAGACCCCTCCTCCCCAGTGACCGTGCTGCCGGGACTAGACCCCTCCTCCCCAGTGACCGTGTTGCCGGGACTAGACCCCTCCTCCCCAGTGACCGTGCTGCCGGGACTAGACCCCTCCTCCCCAGTGACCGTGCTGCCGGGACTAGACCCCTCCTCCCCAGTGACCGTGCTGCCGGGACTAGACCCCTCCTCCCCAGTGACCGTGCTGCCGGGACTAGACCCCTCCTCCCCAGTGACCGTGCTGCCGGGACTAGACCCCTCCTCCCCAGTGACCGTGCTGCCGGGACTAGACCCCTCCTCCCCAGTGACCGTGCTGCCGGGACTAGACCCCTCCTCCCCAGTGACCGTGCTGCCGGGACTAGACCCCTCCTCCCCAGTGACCGTGCTGCCGGGACTAGACCCCTCCTCCCCAGTGACCGTGCTGCCGGGACTAGACCCCTCCTCCCCAGTGACCGTGCTGCCGGGACTAGACCCCTCCTCCCCAGTGACCGTGCTGCCGGGACTAGACCCCTCCTCCCCAGTGACCGTGCTGCCGGGACTAGACCCCTCCTCCCCAGTTACCGTGCTGCCGGGACTAGACCCCTCCTCCCCAGTGACCGTGCTACCGGGACTAGACCCCTCCTCACCAGTGACCGTGCTGCCGGGACTAGACCCCTCCTCCCCAGTGACCGTGCTGCCGGGACTAGACCCCTCCTCCCCAGTGACCGTGCTGCCGGGACTAGACCCCTCCTCCCCAGTGACCGTGCTGCCGGGACTAGACCCCTCCTCCCCAGTGACCGTGCTGCCGGGACTAGACCCCTCCTCCCCAGTGACCGTGCTACTGGGACTAGATCCCTCCTCCCCAGTGACCATGTTGCTGGGACTAGACCCCTCCTCCCCAGTGACCATGTTGCTGGGACTAGACCCCTCCTCCCCAGTGACCGCGCTGCCGGGACTAGACCCCTCCTCCCCAGTGACCATGCTGCCGGGACTAGACCCCTCCTCCCCAGTGACCATGCTACCGGGACTAGACCCCTCCTCCCCAGTGACCATGTTGCTGGGACTAGACCCCTCCTCCCCAGTGACCATGTTGCTGGGACTAGACCCCTCCTCCCCAGTGACCATGCTGCCGGGACTAGACCCCTCCTCCCCAGTGACCATGCTGCTGGGACTAGACCCCTCCTCCCCAGTGACCACGCTGCTGGGACTAGACCCCTCCTCCCCAGTGACCATGCTGCGGGACTAGACCCCTCCTCCCCAGTGACCATGTTGTTGGGACTTGATGCGGAAAAAGCATTTGACTCTGTCTCACGGCCATTTCTCACGGTGGTGTTGCAGTCCCGGGACTTCGGGGACCGCTTTCTAACATTTCTCTCCCGCTCACAGGCCTGTTCTGTCACATCCCTTACCATTAATGGGCTTAACTCGCCTCCTATCTCCATTTTCAGGGGTACGCGTCAGAGGTGTCCTCTCTCACCGTTACTTTTTAACCTGTCCCTAGACCCCCTTCTTCGTCATCTCCAGTCCCTAGCATGTTTTCAGGGTATACAAATTGGAGGCTCTCAAATTAAACTATCGGTATTTTGCAGATGATATTTTGCTGTTCATATCTAACCCTGCCTCTACGCTACAACCGATCCTCCAGGATATCTCCACTTATGGCGCATTGTCAGGTTTCAAGAACAATCTACATAAATCAGAAGCCCTAATTCTCAGGGGTCCCTCCAGGCCACTCTGGTCTTCGAAACATGCATTTAAATGGAACTCTGACTACATTACCTATTTGGGGGGCGCATCACGTGACAACCATTCCTGTGTAGCATGTTTGGAATCCCAGCTCGTGGCTTGGAGACACTTTATCATTTAGGGCTAATCTTTTAAAAATGGTTGTCTTCCCTAAATTGTTATACTTACTACAGTCCTTGCCTATGTACTGGAGACCAGTGGACGTTAGGCGGCTGAATGCTCTTTTCAGAGGGTTAATATGGAACCAGAAGAGACCACGAGTGAGTCTATGTATACTGCAACAACGCCGTGACCATGGAGGGGTTAACTTTCCCCAGATTCATTTATACAACATGGCGGCTCAACTGCGAGTGATTGGGGATTGGATAACCGGCAGCTCCTGCTTTACTGATTTGACATTAGATCTACAATTTACAGACCCATTTCCTTAACTTGCCTTCTACACACTCCCTACTCGGCTCTATCGCCTGATCAACGGGCTAATCCCCTAATCATGTCCGCCTGGAAGACGTGGACCAAGGTCAGACAACCTTTAGGATTAAACCCCAGATTCTCCCGACTCCTTCCCTGGACCCATAACTCTGACTTCCAAAGCGCCACTCCCCATGTGGTCTTTCGTGGATGGGCTCGGAGGGGGTTGACATGTATTAGTCAGATAATTAACCTGCTCACTCGCCGTCCCTATTCATTTAATGAACTACGTATTCAATTAGATTTTTTGGGCCGACACCCCTTTTATTACATGCGGGCCTGTCGCTATGCTCACAAGGTCATTAGTTACAAGATCAGGACTGGGATGACTTCTTCTGTCACTTAACTCCATCTCATCAATACAGAAAGAGACTAATCACTACCTACTATAATGTTCTAAGACAGCCACTGGACTACACTAAATCACGATCGGGTGTATCTTACTGGGGTGACCACTTAGATGACATCACACATGACGATATCCAGTCATCTGTAACCATGGCCACCAAATGCCTCCCGTCAGCCATGTACTGGGTGACCACTTAGATGACATCACTCATGACGATATCCTGTCATCTGTAACCACGGCCGCCAAATACCTCCCGTCAGCCATGTACTGGGAGATGTCTTATAAGATAGCACATAGGGCTTACGTGTCCTCTTACAGGGGCTTCCTCATGGGTAACTCCTCTGACATTCGTGTATAAAGTGTGGAGCACGGCCCGCAGACCTGTTACATTGCCTCTGGTCATGCCCAACTATTGGTGAGTTTTGGCGTAAGATTCAATGTTTTGTGTCGAATACCCTGTCCATACAATGCCCCTCAACCCAGAAGTGGGGTCTCTTTGGGATCCTGGCACCTTCCATGCTCTATATACCGAACCATCACAAAAACCTGCTGTACTCGGTCTCTGCGGCTGCTAGGAAGGCGATCCTCCAGGTCTGGATAACTAACAACCCCCCCCCCCCCCCCACACACACACACATGGTATCTTCCTGGAGAAACGATCTTACCTTTTCCGCATGGACTGGGTGGAAACCTCCCTTTAGAAAGAGCACAAAACTGAGGGGGTTTTAAGCTGTGGGAGAATTGTATTCCTCTCTTACCCCTTCACATGAAGCTGAAGCTGATTGCATGTTCTGGCTCCTCCACCTGGTACCTGGAGCGTCCGTTGTCTGGTGTGACACCAATCCGGCTATGAATCCTGTACATCAGTGTGGACTTGTGGTACTGCGGGGGGTACCCGTGTCCATCCCCCCCTTTCTTTATGGTTTCCTTTATGTGTTACATGTCCTATGGATATTGATACTTTTTCCCTTTTGTTTTTGGGGTAAAATCTCTCGTACTGTTCCTGTTCTAACGAGGATCCTCTGCAATAATTGATATGACTTGTAGGTTATATTTTCTGCAACATAATGATATTCGTGTTCAGAGATGTTATTGCCGTGGGGAATGTTGTTGAATTTTTGTTCATTTGTCTGTAATTGTTTAAATACATACTTTAAAAAGAAAAACTTCCTGCGGGCAGCGATGTAGCAGAGGGCTGCGAGTTGCCTGAAGCTTCCCTGTTATTGTCATAGGGAGTGATTCTGCTAATGACATTATAACGGGGGTTGCTGTACCCACATCCATAACAATCACACGGTACCCACCAGATCCAATGTCCACTCTTCTGTCTCAGGTCATGTTCCCCAGCAATAACTTGGTCTCAACATCCACTTAAGATGTCTGTATGGCAGCACGGTGGCTCAGTGCTCAGCACTGTTCTATTGCAGCACGGTGGCTCAGTGGTTGGCACTGTTCTCTTTCAGCACGGTGGCTCAGTGGTCAGTACTGTTCTCTTGCAGCACGGGGGCTCAGTGGTCAGCACTGTTCTCTTGCAGCACGGTGGCTCAGTGGTCGGCACTGTTCTCTTGCAGCACGGTGGCTCAGTGGTCAGCATTGTTCTCTTTCAGCACGGTGGCTCAGTGGTCAGTACTGTTCTCTTGCAGCACGGTGGCTCAGTGGTCAGCACTGTTCTCTTGCAGCATGGTAGCTCAGTGGTCAGTACTGTTCTCTTGCAGCACGGTGGCTCAGTGGTCGGCACTGTTCTCTTACAGCACGGTGGCTCAGTGGTCAGCATTGTTCTCTTTCAGCACGGTGGCTCAGTGGTCAGTACTGTTCTCTTGCAGCACGGGGGCTCAGTGGTCAGTACTGTTCTATTGCAGCACGGTGGCTCAGTGGTTAGCACTGTTCTCTTTCAGCACGGTGGCTCAGTGCTCAGCACTGTTCTATTGCAGCACGGTGGCTCAGTGGTTGGCACTGTTCTCTTTCAGCACGGTGGCTCAGTGGTCAGTACTGTTCTCTTGCAGCACGGGGGCTCAGTGGTCAGCACTGTTCTCTTGCAGCACGGTGGCTCAGTGGTCGGCACTGTTCTCTTGCAGCACGGTGGCTCAGTGGTCAGCATTGTTCTCTTTCAGCACGGTGGCTCAGTGGTCAGTACTGTTCTCTTGCAGCACGGTGGCTCAGTGGTCAGCACTGTTCTCTTGCAGCATGGTAGCTCAGTGGTCAGTACTGTTCTCTTGCAGCACGGTGGCTCAGTGGTCGGCACTGTTCTCTTACAGCACGGTGGCTCAGTGGTCAGCATTGTTCTCTTTCAGCACGGTGGCTCAGTGGTCAGTACTGTTCTCTTGCAGCACGGGGGCTCAGTGGTCAGTACTGTTCTCTTGCAGCACGGGGGCTCAGTGGTTAGCACTGTTCTCTTGCAGCACGGTGGCTCAGTGGTTAGCACTGTTCTCTTGCAGCACAATGGCTCAGAGGTTAACACTGTTCCCTTGCAGCACGGTAGCTCAGTGGTCAGAACTGTTCTCTTGTAGCACGGTAGCTTATTGGTCAGAACTGTTCTCTTGCAGCACGGTGGCTCAGTGGTCAGTACTGTTCTCTTGCAACATGGTGGCTCAGTGGTTAGCACTGTTCTCTTGCAGCACGGTGGCTCAGTGGTTAGCACTGTTCTCTTGCAGGAAGGTGGCTCAGTGGTTAGCACTGTTCTCTTGTAGCACGTTGACTCAGTGGTTACCACTGTTCTCTTTCAGCACGGTAGCTCAGTGGTTAGCACTGATCTCTTGCAGCATGGTGGCTCATTGATTCGCACTGTTCTCTTGCAGCACGGTGACTTAGTGGTTCGCACTGTTCTCTTGCAGCATGGTGGCTCAGTGGTCAGCACTGTTCTCTTGCAGCACGGTGGCTCAGTGGTTAGTACTGTTCTCTTGCAGCACCGTGGCTCTGTGGTTCGCACTGTTCTCTTGCAGCACTGTAGCTCAGTGGTCAGCACTGTTCTCTTGCAGCATGGTGACTCAGTGGTCAGCACTGTTCTCTTGCAGCACGGTGACTCAGTGGTCAGCACTGTTCTATTGCAGCACGGTGGCTCAGTGGTCATCACTGTTCTCTTGCAGGATGGTGGCTTAGTGGTTAGCACTGTTCTCTTGCAGGAAGGTGGCTCAGTGGTTAGCACTGTTCTCGTAGCACGGTGGCTCAGTTGGTAGCACTGTTCTCTTGCAGCACGGTGTCTCAGTGGTCAGCACTGTTCTCTTGCAGCACGGTGGCTCTGGTCAGCACTGTTCTCTTGCAGCACGGTGGCTCAGTGGTCAGCACTGTTTTCTTGCAGCATGGTGACTCAGTGGTCAGCACTGTTCTATTGCAGCACGGTGGCTCAGTGGTCATCACTGTTCTCTTGCAGGATGGTGGCTTAGTGGTTAGAACTGTTCTCTTGCAGCACAGTGTCTCAGTGGTTAGCACTGTTCTCTTGCAGCACGGTGGCTCAGTGGTTAGCACTGTTCTCTTGCAGCACAGTGGCTCAGTGGTTAGCACTGTTCTCTTGCAGCACAGTGGCTCAGTGGTTAGCACTGTTCTCGTAGCACGGTGGCTCAGTGGTTAGCCCTGTTTTTCTGCAGCACGGTGGCTCAGTGGTCATCACTGTTCTCTTGCAGCATGGTGGCTCAGTGGTCAGCACTGTTCTCTTGCAGCACAATGGTTCAGAGGTTAGCACTGTTCCCTTGCAGCACGGTAGCTCAGTAGTCAGTACTGTTCTCTTGTAGTACGGTGGCTCAGTGGTTAGCACTGTTCTCGTAGCACGGTGGCTCAGTTGGTAGCACTGTTCTCTTGCAGCACGGTGTCTCAGTGGTCAGCACTGTTCTCTTGCAGCACGGTGGCTCTGGTCAGCACTGTTCTTTTGCAGCACGGTGGCTCAGTGGTCAGCACTGTTTTCTTGCAGCATGGTGACTCAGTGGTCAGCACTGTTCTCTTGCAGCACAATGGCTCAGAGGTTAGCACTGTTCCCTTGCAGCACGGTAGCTCAGTAGTCAGTACTGTTTTCTTGTAGTACGGTGGCTCAGTGGTTAGCACTGATCTCTTGCAGTATGGTGGCTCATTGATTCACACTGTTCTCTTGCAGCACGGTGACTTAGTGGTTCGCACTGTTCTCTTGCAGCATGGTGGCTCAGTGGTCAGCACTGTTCTCTTGCAGCACGATGGCTCAGTGGTCAGCACTGTTCTCTTGCAGCACGGTGGCTCAGTGGTTAGTACTGTTCTCTTGCAGCACGGTGGCTCAGTGGTTAGTACTGTTCTCTTGCAGCACCGTGGCTCTGTGGTTCGCACTGTTCTCTTGCAGCACTGTAGCTCAGTGGTCAGCACTGTTCTCTTGCAGCATGATGACTCAGTGGTCAGCACTGTTCTATTGCAGCACGGTGGCTCAGTGGTCAGCACTGTTCTCTTGCAGGATGGTGGCTTAGTGGTTAGCACTGTTCTCTTGCAGGAAGGTGGCTCAGTGGTTAGCACTGTTCTCGTAGCACGGTGGCTCAGTTGGTAGTACTGTTCTCTTGCAGCACGGTGTCTCAGTGGTCAGCACTGTTCTCTTGCAGCACGGTGGCTCTGGTCAGCACTGTTCTCTTGCAGCACGGTGGCTTAGTGGTTAGCACTGTTCTCTTGCAGGAAGGTGGCTCAGTGGTTAGCACTGTTCTCGTAGCACGGTGGCTCAGTTGGTAGCACTGTTCTCTTGCAGCACGGTGTCTCAGTGGTCAGCACTGTTCTCTTGCAGCACGGTGGCTCTGGTCAGCACTGTTCTTTTGCAGCACGGTGGCTCAGTGGTCAGCACTGTTTTCTTGCAGCATGGTGACTCAGTGGTCAGCACTGTTCTATTGCAGCACGGTGGCTCAGTGGTCATCACTGTTCTCTTGCAGGATGGTGGCTTAGTGGTTAGAACTGTTCTCTTGCAGCACAGTGTCTCAGTGGTTAGCACTGTTCTCTTGCAGCACGGTGGCTCAGTGGTTAGCACTGTTCTCTTGCAGCACAGTGGCTCAGTGGTTAGCACTGTTCTCTTGCAGCACAGTGGCTCAGTGGTTAGCACTGTTCTCGTAGCACGGTGGCTCTGTGGTTAGCCCTGTTTTTCTGCAGCACGGTGGCTCAGTGGTTAGCCCTGTTTTTCTGCAGCACGGTGGCTCAGTGGTCATCACTGTTCTCTTGCAGAATGGTGGCTCAGTGGTCAGCACTGTTCTCTTGCAGCACAATGGCTCAGAGGTTAGCACTGTTCCCTTGCAGCACGGTAGCTCAGTAGTCAGTACTGTTTTCTTGTAGTACGGTGGCTCAGTGGTTAGCACTGATCTCTTGCAGTATGGTGGCTCATTGATTCACACTGTTCTCTTGCAGCACGGTGACTTAGTGGTTCGCACTGTTCTCTTGCAGCATGGTGGCTCAGTGGTCAGCACTGTTCTCTTGCAGCACGATGGCTCAGTGGTCAGCACTGTTCTATTGCAGCACGGTGGCTCAGTGGTTAGTACTGTTCTCTTGCAGCACCGTGGCTCTGTGGTTCGCACTGTTCTCTTGCAGCACTGTAGCTCAGTGGTCAGCACTGTTCTCTTGCAGCATGATGACTCAGTGGTCAGCACTGTTCTATTGCAGCACGGTGGCTCAGTGGTCATCACTGTTCTCTTGCAGGATGGTGGCTTAGTGGTTAGCACTGTTCTCTTGCAGGAAGGTGGCTCAGTGGTTAGCACTGTTCTCGTAGCACGGTGGCTCAGTTGGTAGCACTGTTCTCTTGCAGCACGGTGTCTCAGTGGTCAGCACTGTTCTCTTGCAGCACGGTGGCTCTGGTCAGCACTGTTCTCTTGCAGCACGGTGGCTCAGTGGTCAGCACTGTTTTCTTGCAGCATGGTGACTCAGTGGTCAGCACTGTTCTATTGCAGCACGGTGTCTCAGTGGTCAGCACTGTTCTCTTGCAGCACGGTGGCTCTGGTCAGCACTGTTCTCTTGCAGCACGGTGGCTCAGTGGTCAGCACTGTTTTCTTGCAGCATGGTGACTCAGTGGTCAGCACTGTTCTATTGCAGCATGGTGACTCAGTGGTCAGCACTGTTCTCTTGCAGGATGGTGGCTTAGTGGTTAGCACTGTTCTCTTGCAGCACAGTGTCTCAGTGGTTAGCACTGTTGTCTTGCAGCACAATGGCTCAGTGCTTAGCACTGTTCTCTTGCAGCACAGTGGCTCAGTGGTTAGCACTGTTCTCTTGCAGGAAGGTGGCTCAGTGGTTAGCACTGTTCTCGTAGCACAGTGGCTCAGTGGTTAGCCCTGTTTTTCTGCAGCACGGTGGCTCAGTGGTCATCACTGTTCTCTTGCAGCATGTTGGCTCAGTGGTCAGCACTGTTCTCTTGCATCAAGGTGGCTCAGTTGTCAGCACTGTATTCTTACAGCACGGTGGCTCAGTGGTCAGCACTGTTCTCTTGCAGCACAATGGCTCAGAGGTTAGCACTGTTCCCTTGCAGCACGGTAGCTCAGTAGTCAGCACTGTTCTCTTGCAGCACGGTGGCTCAGTGGTTCGCACTGTTCTCTTGCAGCATGGTGGCTCAGTGGTTCGCACTGTTCTCTTGCAGCACGGTGACTTAGTGGTCAGCACTGTTCTCTTGCAGGAAGGTGGCTCAGTGGTTAGCACTGTTCTCGTAGCACGGTGGCTCAGTGGTTAGCACTGTTCTCGTAGCACGGTGGCTCAGTGGTTAGCACTGTTCTCGTAGCACGGTGGCTCAGTGGTTAGCACTGTTTTTCTGCAGCACGGTGGCTCAGTGGTCATCACTGTTCTCTTGCAGCATGGTGGCTCAGTGGTCAGCACTGTTCTCTTGCAGCACCGTGGCTCTGTGGTTCGCACTGTTCTCTTGCAGCACGGTAGCACGATGGCTCAGTGGTTAGCACTGTACTCTTGTAGCATGGTAGCTCAGTGGTCAGCACTGTTCTCATGCAGCACGGTGGCTCAGTGGTCAGCACTGTTCTCTTGCAGCACGGTGGCTCAGTGGTCAGCACTGTTCTCTTGCAGCACGGTGGCTCAGTGGTCAGCACTGTTCTCTTGCAGCACGGTGGCTCAGTGGTCCGCACTGTTCTCTTGCAGCACAGTGGCTCAGTGGTTCGCACTGTTCTCTTGCAGCACAGTTGCTCAGTGGTTCGCACTTTTCTCTTGCAGCACAGTAGCGGTTACCACTGTTCTCTTGTAGCACGGGGGCTCAGTGGTCAGTACTGTTCTCTTTCAGCTGGGTAGCTCAGTGGTCAGTACTGTTCTCTTTCAGCTGGGTAGCTCAGTGGTAAGTACTGTTCTCTTGCAGCACGGGGGCTCAGTGGTCAGTACTGTTCTAAGTACTGTTCTAAGTACTGTTCTCTTGCAGCAGGGTAGCTCAGTGGTTAGCACTGTTCTCTTGCAGCATGGTAGCTCAGTGGTCAGCACTGTTCTCTTGCAGCACGGTGACATAGTGGTTCGCACTGTTCTCTTGCAGCATGGTGGCTCAGTGGTCAGCACTGTTCTCTTGCAGCACGGTGGCTCAGTGGTTAGTACTGTTCTCTTGCAGCACCGTGGCTCTGTGGTTCGCACTGTTCTCTTGCAGCACGGTGGCTCAGTGGTCAGCGCTGTTCTCTTGCAGCACGGTAGCTCAGTGGGCAGTACTGTTTTCTTGCAGCACGGTGGCTCAGTGGTCAGCACTGTTCTCTTGCAGCACGGTGGCTCCGTGGTCAGCACTGTTCTCTTGCAGCACGGTGGCTCAGTGGTCAGCACTGTTCTCTTGCAGCACTGTGGCTCAGTGGTCTGCACTGTTCTCTTGCAGCACGATGGCTCAGTGGTCAGCACTGTTCTCTTGCAGCACGGTGGCTCCGTGGTCAGCACTGTTCTCTTGCAGCACGGTGGCTCAGTGGTCAGCACTGTTCTCTTGCAGCACTGTGGCTCAGTGGTCTGCACTGTTCTCTTGCAGCACGATGGCTCAGTGGTTAGCACTGTTCTCTTGCAGCACAGTGACTCAGTGGCTCACACTGTTCTCTTGCAGCACGGTAGCGGTTAGCACTGTTCTCTTGCAGCACAATGGCTCAGAGGTTAGCACTGTTCCCTTGCAGCACGGTAGCTCAGTGGTCAGTACTGTTCTCAAGTAGCACGGTAGCTTAGTGGTCAGAACTGTTCTCTTGCAGCATGGTGGCTCAGTGGTCAGCACTGTTCTCTTGCAGCACGGTAGCTCAGTGTTCAGCACTGTTCTCATGCAGCACGGTGGCTCGGTCAGCACTGTTCTCTTGTAGCACGGTGGCTCAGTGGTCAGCACTGTTCTCTTACAGCACCGTGGCTCAGTGGTCAGCACTGTTCTCTTGCAGCACGGTGGCTCCGTGGTCAGCACTGTTCTCTTGCAGCACGGTGGCTCAGTGGTCAGCACTGTTCTCTTGCAGCACGGTGGCTCAGTGGTTCGCACTGTTCTCTTGCAGCACGTTAGTGGTTGGCACTGTTCTCGTAGCATAGTGGCTCAGTGGTCAGCACTGTTCTCGTAGCACGGTGGCTCAGTGGTTAGCACTGTTTTTCTGCAGCACGGTGGCTCAGTGGTCATCACTGTTCTCTTGCAGCATGGTGGCTCAGTGGTCAGCACTGTTCTCTTGCAGCACGGTGGCTCAGTGGTCAGCACTGTTCTCTTGCAGCACGGTGGCTCAGTGGTAAGTACTATTCTCTTGCAGCACGGTGGCTCAGTGGTTAGCACTGTTCTCTTGCAGCACGGTAGCTCAGTGGTCAGCACTGTTTTCTTGCAGCATGGTGACTCAGTGGTCAGCACTGTTCTCTTGCAGCACGGTGACTCAGTGGTCAGCACTGTTCTATTGCAGCACAGTGGCTCAGTGGTTAGCACTGTTCTCTTGCAGCACGGGGGCCCATTGGTTGGCACTGTTCTCTTGCAGCACGGTGGCTCAGTGGTCAGCACTGTTCTCTTGCAGCACGGTGGCTCAGTGGTTAGCACTGTACTCTTGTAGCACGGTAGCTCAGTGTTCAGCACTGTTCTCATGCAGCACGGTGGCTCGGTCAGCACTGTTCTCTTGCAGCAGGGTAGCTCAGTGGTTGGCACTGTTCTCTTGCAGCACGGTGGCTCAGTGGTTAGCACTGTTTTTCTGCAGCACGGTGGCATAGTGGTAAGTACTATTCTCTTGTAGCACGGGGACTCAGTGGTCAGCACTGTTCTCTTGCGGCCCTGGGTTTGAGTCTGACCCTTGCATGGAGCCTCCCCGTGTTCTTGTGCCTTTCCTCCGCGTTCTCCTTGGTAGCCGCAGCTGCACTGCTCTTACAGTAATGAAGCCTTTTCACAGTGGGACATTATGGATGGGCCCCATTTCTTTCCTTTAGCTCGGGGGCCCCCTCTGCTATTCACTCACCCATCAAAAGTATATTATTTTCTCTGGATGATTAGAGATTTATAGATGTTAGTCCCTTCATGACCGCTTCTCTTTAAAGTAACACCACCCCATTTTAAATGAAATCTGAGCGTTTTTTTGCGCTCCTGTAGATGTTATTGCATCTCGCCGCACCGGTCACCTCTCCCGTCTAGTTTACTAAATACTTGTATTCCAAATTAATAAAACAATTCTAAAAAATAATTTCGTAGCATTCTACATTGTGCCATTCCTCTGTTATTCCTCCTAGAAATGTGTGACTAAATTGATAACTGGGTGTTACTATTCCCCTTGTCAAGAGGAGTGTCCCCACACAGTCTCAATCGGTCAGCACTGATTAGACAGTGTCTGTTTAGGGACCCACCCCCAACTGTTATCACCCAGTTGTCAATTTATTCATAAATACCTAGGCAGAAAACGGAGGAACGGCACAACGTAGACATCTAAGGAAAGATGCTCCACAATTGTTATTTTATGGGCAATTATTTACTAAAATAGACATTTCAGGAGAGGCGACCGCTCCACTCAGGAGAGGCGACAGCCCCACTCAGGAGAGGCGACAGCCCCACTCAGGAGAGGCGACAGCCCCACTCAGGAGAGGCGACAGCCCCACTCAGGAGAGGCGACAGCCCCACTCAGGAGAGGCGACAGCCCCACTCAGCAGAGGCGACAGCCCCACTCAGCAGAGGCGACAGCCCCACTCAGGAGAGGCGACAGCCCCACTCAGCAGAGGCGACAGCCCCACTCAGGAGAGGCGACAGCCCCACTCAGGAGAGGCGACAGCCCCACTCAGGAGAGGCGACAGCCCCACTCAGGAGAGGCGACAGCCCCACTCAGGAGAGGAGACAGCCCCACTCAGGGGAGGCGACAGCCCCACTCAGCGGAGGCGACAGCCCCACTCAGCGGAGGAGACAGCCCCACTCAGCGGAGGCGACAGCCCCACTCAGCGGAGGCGACAGCCCCACTCAGCGGAGGCGACAGCCCCACTCAGCGGAGGCGACCGCCCCACTCAGCGGAGGCGACCGCCCCACTCAGCGGAGGCGACCGCCCCACTCAGCGGAGGCGACCGCCCCACTCAGCGGAGGCGACCGCCCCACTCAGCGGAGGAGACCGCCCCACTCAGCGGAGGAGACCGCCCCACTCAGCGGAGGAGACCGCCCCACTCAGCGGAGGAGACCGCCCCACTCAGGGGAGGCGACCGCCCCACTCAGGGGAGGCGACCGCCCCACTCAGGGGAGGCGACCGCCCCACTCAGGGGAGGCGACCGCCCCACTCAGGGGAGGCGACCGCCCCACTCAGCAGAGGCGACCGCCCCACTCAGCAGAGGCGACAGCCCCACTCAGCAGAGGCGACAGCCCCACTCAGGGGAGGCGACCGCCCCACTCAGGGGAGGCGACCGCCCCACTCAGGAGAAGCGACAGCCCCACTCAGGAGAGGCGACAGACCCACTCAGCAGAGGCGACAGCCCCACTCAGGAGAGGTGACAGCTCCACTTTACAGGAATGGCGTCCATGTGATTCACGTTCTGGCACATAGAGGGGGGGTACTGATTGGTAGATCCCCTCTAGAGCCTGTATATACTTTAATAGGACATATAGACAAGGCTGGTCTTCATGGGATCTTTAAATACAATGAACCAGTGGCCAGTGTATATTTGAGATGTAGCTACACATGTTTTTAAAGGAGGTAAAATTATGATTCTGTCTCTTAGAAACAAGTGTTTTAAAACACCAGTTTCCTGCCTTTGAAGCAGCTGCCTGGCATTGTGCTGTCATTCAGCCTACAAGTGCTCAGCCTTTTTCCATAGTAATTCTGTTATTACTGCTCCCAGGGTGACACATGGCAGTGGCTTCATATCCGCTCATGGTCTGGGCTCCCGAGGGTTGAGTGGCTATACTGCAGGAAATCACAATATATAGTTATCCTGCACATATACATATATACACACACACACACACATATACACACACACACACGCAATGTACTGTACACATCACATTAACCAGAACCATTTATTCCTTGTATTATAAAAATGCAAAATATCATGTAGGAGACGAGGACAGTCCCTGCCGGGACACAACTCTGTCTAAGTCCCCTGGTTATGAGTACAGTATATAATACATATATATATAATACAGTCAGGCAGCAATCCAGGAGCCTCCAAACCTCAGACATGGAGAGGACATTTGGAAGTAGAAGATCACCGGCTGTAATAAGTCTTGGACTGGGAACCTTCTTCAGACGTGACCTCAGAAGGGAACACATCTGCGGATATGGTCATGAGTCCGCACGATGGGGGGACTGAGACAGAAAAAGATCAGGTGGAACCTCATGGATTATTGTCTTCAGCCTATAAACTTATTCTCCTATTGAGTCCACAAACAGCAGCTTTATTACAACCACCTTCATCGTGCACAGCAAGCGGAGTGTGTTCCTGGTCATCGGAGCAGAGGCCGCAAACTTATTATGTATATAACACATGACCGCTCCAGCATTTTTATCACAAAACTCCCATATCCTCGTAGATTAGCTCAGACCACTCATTCTCTGGGACCGTCTTGCCAGCGGAGGTTCGGACCCTCATGTTGTCCTGCTGGGCAGGCGGAGATTTGTTTGGCCCGGATTGTGGTCTATGTGATATAGGTTGTGATGGTAGAGCGGGTGTTGTGCCCGTCAGTGGGAGAGGTCCTGTGGACTGTGGCTTTGGTGGCAGAGGTGGTGTCGATTTATCTACGTTCCCTGTTTTTAACACTTGACTGTACACGGCTTCTGTGTTTCCATTGTTATTATTGATATTTGAGTGGGTGGCATGAGCGGGCACTGATGCCTTGTCAGGGTCTTCTCTCCCTGGTGGTTTGGGTATCTGCTTTCCTTGAGGCTTTGGCTTTGGAGCAGGAATTGGTTTAGGACCAGTTCTGTGACGTGGTTGAGTGTCTTTGCCCGGAAAGATTGGCATCGAGTAGTCATCAGAGTTGGGATTGTATGGGAACTCATATCCAACCTTTTCATCGTTGGCCTTTCCCCAGGCCGTAGCCTCAGTCTGTACCTCTGAGTATAATTGGGGAGGGACGCTAGATTGTGCTATGCCCTCAGGCTCATCGTAAATATGCTCCTCACCTTCTCTTAAAAGTTTTGGAAGACCCAAATGATGGGCACTGATGCCTCCTCCCACAACTTCATAGCCAACATGCTCATAGAGGTCTGAGTAGAGGGGGGAGGGCGCAGATTTCTCCTTGTTTAACCTCACATCTTTACCAGCTATAACACTGTCCACAGGGTCTGAATACAGGGGATCAAAATGAGGATTTACCCCCTTGACTGAATCTTTGGGCTCTGAATAAACCATCAGGTGCTCGTCATCCCCAGAATGGCGGCTGACAGAACGACTGATTGGAGAGCGGGGGGGCGTGCTGGTCTTCCCAGGTATTGGACCCAAAGACGAGGGGTCAAGCAGGTGCTGGGGCTGAACATGCTTAGCCACAGGAAGATTGGGAAGAGCTCTGCCTATTAGTGACTTCTCCTCCACATCCTTCTTAGTCTGGACGTCAGATCCACTGGAGTCGGATCCCAGAGAGGTGTTATCTGTGGGCACCTCCGTGTCTAGAGCCGGGCAGCTGAGACGCTTCTCTGGACCCTGCTGAGCCCGGATGGAGACCTCCACTTTCTGGAAAATTTCATGACCTTGTGATGTCTCAAAAGTAAAATTTCCAGGACCTGATTGGCATCTTCTGCCGGCTTCAAAAGAGAACATGACCTAAAGGAGTAAAAAGTACAAGATGATGAAAACTGTAGAGAAATATGAAAACCAATCCGGAAACTCCACCCAAAAACTGCAACTCTCCTTATTACTTTATTCCTGGACTACACATCTTATATACAGTGACAGCTATTCATCTATTACTACTGACAACCAGCCGGTATATCATGTGTGAGAGGTTGTCACAGCCCCGCCTCCTGTTACTGACATCACTGATATATAATATAATTACACTGTGATCAGACATGAGATCCACACATCTTATATACAGTAACAGCTATTCATCTATTACTACTGACAACCAGCCTGTATATCATGTGTGAGAGGTTGTCACAGCCCCGCCCCCTGTTACTGACATCACTGATATATAATATAATTACATGTGATCAGACATGAGATCCACACATCTTATATACAGTAACAGCTATTCATCTATTACTACTGACACCAGCCTGTATATCATGTGTGAGAGGTTGTCACAGCCCCGCCCCCTGTTACTGACATCACTGATATATAATATAATTACATTGTGATCAGACATGAGATCCACACATCTTATATACAGTAACAGCTATTCATCTATTACTACTGACAACCAGCCTGTATATCATGTGTGAGAGGTTGTCACAGCCCCGCCCCTGTTACTGACATCACTGATATATAATATAATTACATGTGATCAGACATGAGATCCACACATCTTATATACAGTCACAGCTATTCATCTATTACTACTGACAGCCAGCCTGTATATCATGTGTGAGAGGTTGTCACAGCTCCGCCCCCTGTTACTGACATCACTGATATATAATATAATTACACTGTGATCAGACATGAGATCCACACATCTTATATACAGTAACAGCTATTCATCTATTACTACTGACAACCAGCCTGTATATCATGTGTGAGGTTGTCACAGCCCCGCCCCCTGTTACTGACATCACTGATATATAATTACACTGTGATCAGACATGAGATCCACACATCTTATATACAGTCACAGCTATTCATCTATTACTACTGACAACCAGCCTGTATATCATGTGTGAGAGGTTGTCACAGCCCCGCCCCCTGTTACTGACATCACTGATATATAATATAATTACATTGTGATCAGACATGAGATCCACACATCTTATATACAGTAACAGCTATTCATCTATTACTACTGACAACCAGCCTGTATATCATGTGTGAGGTTGTCACAGCCCCGCCCCTGTTACTGACATCACTGATATATAATATAATTACACTGTGATCAGACATGAGATCCACACATCTTATATACAGTCACAGCTATTCATCTATCACTACTGACAACCAGCCTGTATATCATGTGTGAGAGGTTGTCACAGCCCCGCCCCCTGTTACTGACATCACTGATATATAATATAATTACACTGTGATCAGACATGAGATCCACACATCTTATATACAGTCACAGCTATTCATCTATTACTACTGACAACCAGCCTGTATATCATGTGTGAGAGGTTGTCACAGCCCCGCCCCCTGTTACTGACATCACTGATATATAATATAATTACACTGTGATCAGACATGAGATCCACACATCTTATATACAGTGACAGCTATTCATCTATTACTACTGACAACCAGCCTGTATACCATGTGTGAGAGGTTGTCACAGCCCCGCCCCCTGTTACTGACATCACTGATATATAATATAATTACATTGTGATCAGACATGAGATCCACACATCTTATATACAGTCACAGCTATTCATCTATTACTACTGACAACCAGCCTGTATATCATGTGTGAGAGGTTGTCACAGCCCCGCCCCCTGTTACTGACATCACTGATATATAATATAATTACACTGTGATCAGACATGAGATCCACACATCTTATATACAGTAACAGCTACTCATCTATTACTACTGACAACCAGCCTGTATATCATGTGTGAGAGGTTGTCACAGCCCCGCCCCCTGTTACTGACATCACTGATATATAATATAATTACACTGTGATCAGACATGAGATCCACACATCTTATATACAGTCACAGCTACTCATCTATTACTACTGACAACCAGCCTGTATATCATGTGTGAGGTTGTCACAGCCCCGCCCCCTGTTACTGACATCACTGATATATAATATAATTACACTGTGATCAGACATGAGATCCACACATCTTATATACAGTAACAGCTATTCATCTATTACTACTGACAACCAGCCTGTATACCATGTGTGAGAGGTTGTCACAGCCCCGCCCCGTTACTGACATCACTGATATATAATATAATTACATGTGATCAGACATGAGATCCACACATCTTATATACAGTAACCGCTATTCATCTATTACTACTGACAACCAGCCTGTATATCATGTGTGAGAGGTTGTCACAGCCCCGCCCCCTGTTACTGACATCACTGATATATAATATAATTACATGTGATCAGACATGAGATCCACACATCTTATATACAGTCACAGCTATTCATCTATTACTACTGACAGCCAGCCTGTATATCATGTGTGAGAGGTTGTCACAGCTCCGCCCCCTGTTACTGACATCACTGATATATAATATAATTACACTGTGATCAGACATGAGATCCACACATCTTATATACAGTAACAGCTATTCATGTATCACTACTGACAACCAGCCTGTATATCATGTGTGAGAGGTTGTCACAGCACCGCCCCCTGTTACTGACATCACTGATATATAATATAATTACATTGTGATCAGACATGAGATCCACACATCTTATATACAGTAACAGCTACTCATCTATTACTACTGACAACCAGCCTGTATATCATGTGTGAGGTTGTCACAGCCCCGCCCCCTGTTACTGACATCACTGATATATAATATAATTACATTGTGATCAGACATGAGATCCACACATCTTATATACAGTCACAGCTATTCATCTATTACTACTGACAACCAGCCTGTATATCATGTGTGAGAGGTTGTCACAGCCCCGCCCCCTGTTACTGACATCACTGATATATAATATAATTACATTGTGATCAGACATGAGATCCACACATCTTATATACAGTAACAGCTACTCATCTATTACTACTGACAACCAGCCTGTATATCATGTGTGAGAGGTTGTCACAGCCCCGCCCCCTGTTACTGACATCACTGATATATAATATAATTACACTGTGATCAGACATGAGATCCACACATCTTATATACAGTAACAGCTATTCATCTATTACTACTGATAACCAGCCTGTATATCATGTGTGAGAGGTTGTCACAGCTCCGCCCCCTGTTACTGACATCACTGATATATAATATAATTACATGTGATCAGACATGAGATCCACACATCTTATATACAGTCACAGCTATTCATCTATTACTACTGACAACCAGCCTGTATATCATGTGTGAGAGGTTGTCACAGCCCCGCCCCCTGTTACTGACATCACTGATATATAATATAATTACACTGTGATCAGACATGACATCCACACATCTTATATACAGTCACAGCTATTCATCTATTACTACTGACAACCTGCCTGTATATCATGTGTGAGAGGTTGTCACAGCCCCGCCCCCTGTTACTGACATCACTGATATATAATATAATTACATTGTGATCAGACATGAGATCCACACATCTTATATACAGTAACAGCTATTCATCTATTACTACTGACAACCAGCCTGTATATCATGTGTGAGAGGTTGTCACAGCCCCGCCCCCTGTTACTGACATCACTGATATATAATATAATTACATTGTGATCAGACATGAGATCCACACATCTTATATACAGTAACAGCTATTCATCTATTACTACTGACAACCAGCCTGTATATCATGTGTGAGAGGTTGTCACAGCCCCGCCCCCTGTTACTGACATCACTGATATATAATATAATTACATGTGATCAGACATGAGATCCACACATCTTATATACAGTCACAGCTATTCATCTATTACTACTGACAACCAGCCTGTATATGATGTGTGAGAGGTTGTCACAACCCCGCCCCCTGTCACTGACATCACGTAATTAATCACTTCTTTAGTTGTGGGTCTGTAGCTTTTCCTTCCCCAGCCATGAGATGACCCCTACCTTGTCTCGTCCGTATCTCCGCAGCAGTTTGTAAGGCCAGGAATATAGGACGTCCTTGGTGTTTGGATTCTTCAGTATCAGGCCGTCGGTTTCAGCTCTCAGGAGATAAGATCCACGGAGGGAGCAACGCTCTGCAGCTTCCGTCCTCTGCACTGCGACCCGGAATTCTGACACTGCAACAAGAAGACAACGGTCCAGTTCAGGACTAGAATATGATAATAGCTGCGCAGACACTAATAAGATAAGATCAGGGTCCCGATGCCTCGTCCCGCCACTTCCTTCTAATGTCATCGGTTTTTAGCCACCTGTATGGTAGTAAAGTCCTGGCCACAGCTGAAGCTTCGTCACTGTATAATAAAAGATCTGCACATTTGTAATAGACAGTATGTATAAGGTAAGTGCCTCCTCTATAATGTAATATCGCCTCCTCTATAATGTAATATCACCTCCTCTATAATGTAATATCACCTCCTCTATAATGTAATATCACCTCCTCTATAATGTAACATCGCCTCCTCTATAATGTAATATCACCTCCTCTATAATGTAATATCACCCCCTCTATAATGTAATATCACCTCCTCTATAATGTAATATCACCTCCTCTATAATGTAATATCACCTCCTCTATAATGTAATATCACCCCCTCTATAATGTCACCTCCTCTATAATGTAATATCACCTCCTCTATAATGTAATATCACCTCCTCTATAATGTAATATCACCCCCTCTATAATGTAATATCTCCTCCTCTATAATGTAATATCACCTCCTCTATAATGTAATATCACCTCCTCTATAATGTAATATCACCTCCTCTATAATGTAATATCACCCCCTCTATAATGTAATATCACCTCCTCTATAATGTAATATCACCCCCTCTATAATGTAATATCACCCCCTCTATAATGTAATATCTCCTCCTCTATAATGTAATATCACCCCCTCTATAATGTAATATCACCTCCTCTATAATGTAATATCACCTCCTCTATAATGTAATATCACCCCCTCTATAATGTAATATCACCCCCTCTATAATGTAATATCACCTCCTCTATAATGTAATATCACCCCCTCTATAATGTAATATCACCTCCTCTATAATGTAATATCACCTCCTCTATAATGTAATATCTCCTCCTCTATAATGTAATATCACCTCCTCTATAATGTAATATCACCTCCTCTATAATGTAATATCACCTCCTCTATAATGTAATATCACCCCCTCTATAATGTAATATCACCCCCTCTATAATGTAATATCACCTCCTCTATAATATAATATCACCTCCTCTATAATGTATTATCACCTCCTCTATAATGTAATATCACCTCCTCTATAATGTAATATCACCCCCTCTATAATGTAATATCACCTCCTCTATAATGTAATATCACCTCCTCTATAATGTAATATCACCTCCTCTATAATGTAATATCACCTCCTCTATAATGTAATATCACCTCCTCTATAATGTAATATCACCTCCTCTATAATGTAATATCACCTCCTCTATAATGTAACATCACCTCCTCTATAATGTAACATCACCTCCTCTATAATGTAACATCACCCCCTCTATAATGTAATATCACCCCCTCTATAATGTAATATCACCTCCTCTATAATGTAATATCACCCCCTCTATAATGTAATATCACCTCCTCTATAATGTAATATCACCTCCTCTATAATGTAATATCACCTCCTCTATAATGTAATATCACCTCCTCTATAATGTAATATCACCTCCTCTATAATGTAATATCACCTCCTCTATAATGTAATATCACCTCCTCTATAATGTAATATCACCTCCTCTATAATGTAATATCACCTCCTCTATAATGTAATATCACCTCCTCTATAATGTAATATCACCCCTCTATAATGTAATATCACCTCCTCTATAATGTAATATCACCTCCTCTATAATGTAATATCTCCTCCTCTATAATGTAATATCACCCCCTCTATAATGTAATATCACCTCCTCTATAATGTAACATCACCCCCTCTATAATGTAATATCACCCCCTCTATAATGTAACATCACCACCTCTATAATGTAATATCCCCTCCTCTATAATGTAATATCACCTCCTCTATAATGTAATATCACCTCCTCTATAATGTAATATCACCCCCTCTATAATGTAATATCACCTCCTCTATAATGTAATATCACCCCCTCTATAATGTAATATCACCTCCTCTATAATGTAATATCACCTCCTCTATAATGTAATATCACCTCCTCTATAATGTAATATCACCTCCTCTATAATGTAATATCACCTCCTCTATAATGTAATATCACCTCCTCTATAATGTAATATCACCTCCTCTATAATGTAATATCACCTCCTCTATAATGTAATATCACTTCCTCTATAATGTAATATCACCTCCTCTATAATGTAATATCACCTCCTCTATAATGTAATATCCCCTCCTCTATAATGTAATATCACCTCCTCTATAATGTAATATCACCTCCTCTATAATGTAATATCACCTCCTCTATAATGTAATATCACCTCCTCTATAATGTAATATCACCTCTATAATGTAATATCACCCCCTCTATAATGTAATATCACCTCCTCTATAATGTAATATCACCTCCTCTATAATGTAATATCACCTCCTCTATAATGTAATATCACCTCCTCTATAATGTAATATCACCTCCTCTATAATGTAATATCACCTCCTCTATAATGTAATATCACCTCCTCTATAATGTAATATCACCTCCTCTATAATGTAATATCACCTCCTCTATAATGTAACATCACCTCCTCTATAATGTAATATCACCTCCTCTATAATGTAACATCACCCCCTCTATAATGTAATATCACCTCCTCTATAATGTAATATCACCCCCTCTATAATATAACATCACCTCCTCTATAATGTAATATCACCTCCTCTATAATGTAATATCACCTCCTCTATAATGTAATATCACCTCCTCTATAATGTAATATCACCCCCTCTATAATGTAATATCACCTCCTCTATAATGTAATATCACCTCCTCTATAATGTAATATCACCTCCTCTATAATGTAATATCACCCCCTCTATAATGTAACATCACCTCCTCTATAATGTAATATCACCTCCTCTATAATGTAATATCACCCCCTCTATAATGTAATATCACTTCCTCTATAATGTAATATCACCCCCTCTATAATGTAATATCACCTCCTCTATAATGTAATATCACCTCCTCTATAATGTAACATCACCTCCTCTATAATGTAATATCACCTCCTCTATAATGTAATATCACCTCCTCTATAATGTAATATCACCTCCTCTATAATGTAATATCACCCCCTCTATAATGTAATATCACCTCCTCTATAATGTAACATCACCCCCTCTATAATGTAATATCACCTCCTCTATAATGTAATATCGCCTCCTCTATAATGTAATATCGCCTCCTCTATAATGTAATATCACCGCCTCTATAATGTAATATCACCTCCTCTATAATGTAATATCACCTCCTCTATAATGTAATATCGCCTCCTCTATAATGTAATATCGCCTCCTCTATAATGTAATATCACCTCCTCTATAATGTAATATCACCTCCTCTATAATGTAATATCACCTCCTCTATAATGTAATATCACCTCCTCTATAATGTAATATCACCTCCTCTATAATGTAATATCACCCCCTCTATAATGTAATATCACCCCCTCTATAATGTAATATCACCTCCTCTATAATGTAATATCACCTCCTCTATAATGTAATATCACCCCCTCTATAATGTAATATCACCTCCTCTATAATGTAATATCACCCCTCTATAATGTAATATCACCTCCTCTATAATGTAATATCACCTCCTCTATAATGTAATATCACCCCCTCTATAATGTAATATCACCTCCTCTATAATGTAATATCACCTCCTCTATAATGTAATATCACCTCCTCTATAATGTAATATCACCCCCTCTATAATGTAATATCACCCCCTCTATAATGTAATATCACCCCCTCTATAATGTAATATCACCCCCTCTATAATGTAATATCACCTCCTCTATAATGTAATATCACCCCCTCTATAATGTAATATCACCCCCTCTATAATGTAATATCACCCCCTCTATAATGTCACCTCCTCTATAATGTAATATCACCCCCTCTATAATGTCATATCACCTCCTCTATAATGTAATATCACCCCCTCTATAATGTAATATCACCTCCTCTATAATGTAATATCACCTCCTCTATAATGTAATATCACCTCCTCTATAATGTAATATCACCTCCTCTATAATGTAATATCACCTCCTCTATAATGTAATATCACCCCCTCTATAATGTAATATCACCTCCTCTATAATGTAATATCACCCCCTCTATAATGTAATATCACCTCCTCTATAATGTAATATCACCCCCTCTATAATGTCACCTCCTCTATAATGTAATATCACCTCCTCTATAATGTAATATCACCTCCTCTATAATGTAACATCACCTCCTCTATAATGTAATATCACCTCCTCTATAATGTAATATCACTTCCTCTATAATGTAATATCACCTCCTCTATAATGTAATATCACCTCCTCTATAATGTAATATCACCTCCTCTATAATGTAATATCACCCCCTCTATAATGTAACATCACCTCCTCTATAATGTAATATCACCTCCTGTATAATGTAATATCACCTCCTCTATAATGTAATATCGCCCCCTCTATAATGTAATATCACCTCCTCTATAATGTAATATCACCTCCTCTATAATGTAATATCACCCCCTCTATAATGTAATATCGCCTCCTCTATAATGTAATATCACCTCCTCTATAATGTAATATCACCTCCTGTATAATGTAATATCACCTCCTCTATAATGTAATATCACCTCCTCTATAATGTAACATCACCTCCTCTATAATGTAATATCACCTCCTCTATAATGTAACATCACCTCCTCTATAATGTAATATCACCTCCTCTATAATGTAATATCACCTCCTCTATAATGTAATATCGCCCCCTCTATAATGTAATATCACCTCCTCTATAATGTAATATCTCCTCCTCTATAATGTAATATCACCCCCTCTATAATGTAACATCACCTCCTCTATAATGTAATATCGCCTCCTCTATAATGTAATATCACCTCCTCTATAATGTAATATCACCTCCTCTATAATGTAACATCACCTCCTCTATAATGTAATATCACCTCCTCTATAACATCACCCCCTCTATAATGTAACATCACCTCCTCTATAATGTAATATCACCTCCTCTATAATGTAATATCACCTCCTCTATAATGTAATATCACCTCCTCTATAATGTAATATCACCTCCTCTATAATGTAATATCACCTCCTCTATAATGTAACATCACCTCCTCTATAATGTAATATCACCTCCTCTATAATGTAATATCACCTCCTCTATAATGTAATATCGCCCCCTCTATAATGTAATATCTCCTCCTCTATAATGTAATATCACCTCCTCTATAATGTAATATCTCCTCCTCTATAATGTAATATCACCCCCTCTATAATGTAATATCACCTCTATAATGTAATATCACCTCCTCTATAATGTAATATCTCCTCCTCTATAATGTAATATCACCCCCTCTATAATGTAATATCACCTCTATAATGTAATATCACCTCCTCTATAATGTAATATCACCTCCTCTATAATATCACCTCCTCTATAATGTAATATCACCTCCTCTATAATGTAATATCACCTCCTCTATAATGTAATATCACCCCCTCTATAATGTAATATCACCTCCTCTATAATGTAATATCACCTCCTCTATAATGTAATATCACCTCCTCTATAATGTAATATCACCTCCTCTATAATGTAATATCTCCTCCTCTATAATGTAATATCACCCCCTCTATAATGTAATATCACCTCTATAATGTAATATCACCCCCTCTATAATGTAATATCTCCTCCTCTATAATGTAATATCACCTCCTCTATAATGTAATATCACCTCCTCTATAATGTAATATCACCTCCTCTATAATGTAATATCACCTCCTCTATAATGTAATATCACCTCCTCTATAATGTAATATCACCCCCTCTATAATGTAATATCACCTCCTCTATAATATCACCCCCTCTATAATGTAATATCACCCCCTCTATAATGTAATATCACCTCCTCTATAATGTAATATCACCCCCTCTATAATGTAATATCACCTCCTCTATAATGTAATATCACCCCCTCTATAATGTAATATCACCTCCTCTATAATGTAATATCACCTCCTCTATAATGTAATATCACCCCCTCTATAATGTAATATCACCCCCTCTATAATGTAATATCACCTCCTCTATAATGTAATATCACCTCCTCTATAATGTAATATCACCCCCTCTATAATGTAATATCACCTCCTCTATAATGTAATATCACCCCCTCTATAATGTAATATCACCTCCTCTATAATGTAATATCACCCCCTCTATAATGTAATATCACCCCCTCTATAATGTAATATCACCTCCTCTATAATGTAATATCACCCCCTCTATAATGTAATATCACCCCCTCTATAATGTAATATCACCTCCTCTATAATGTAATATCACCTCCTCTATAATGTAATATCACCCCTCTATAATGTAATATCACCTCCTCTATAATGTAATATCACCCCCTCTATAATGTAATATCACCTCCTCTATAATGTAATATCACCTCCTCTATAATGTAACATCACCTCCTCTATAATGTAACATCACCCCCTCTATAATGTAACATCACCTCCTCTATAATGTAATATCACCCCCTCTATAATGTAATATCACCTCCTCTATAATGTAATATCACCTCCTCTATAATGTAATATCACCTCCTCTATAATGTAATATCACCTCCTCTATAATGTAACACACCTCCTCTATAATGTAATATCGCCTCCTCTATAATGTAATATCACCCCCTCTATAATGTAATATCACCTCCTCTATAATGTAACATCACCTCCTCTATAATGTAATATCACCTCCTCTATAATGTAACATCACCTCCTCTATAATGTAATATCACCTCCTCTATAATGTAATATCACCTCCTCTATAATGTAATATCACCCCCTCTATAATGTAATATCACCCCCTCTATAATGTAATATCACCCCCTCTATAATGTAATATCACCTCCTCTATAATGTAATATCACCTCCTCTATAATGTAATATCACCCCCTCTATAATGTAATATCACCCCCTCTATAATGTAATATCACCTCCTCTATAATGTAATATCACCTCCTCTATAATGTAATATCACCCCCTCTATAATGTAATATCACCTCCTCTATAATGTAATATCACCCCCTCTATAATGTAATATCACCTCCTCTATAATGTAATATCACCCCCTCTATAATGTAATATCACCCCCTCTATAATGTAATATCACCTCCTCTATAATGTAATATCACCTCCTCTATAATGTAATATCACCTCCTCTATAATGTAATATCACCTCCTCTATAATGTAATATCACCTCCTCTATAATGTAATATCACCTCCTCTATAATGTAACATCACCTCCTCTATAATGTAATATCACCTCCTCTATAATGTAATATCACCTCCTCTATAATATAATATCACCCCCTCTATAATGTAACATCACCTCCTCTATAATGTAATATCACCTCCTCTATAATGTAATATCACCTCCTCTATAATGTAACATCACCTCCTCTATAATATAATATCACCCCCTCTATAATGTAATATCACCTCCTCTACAATGTAATATCACCTCCTCTATAATGTAATATCACCTCCTCTATAATGTAACATCACCTCCTCTATAATGTAATATCACCCCCTCTATAATGTAATATCTCCTCCTCTATAATGTAACATCACCTCCTCTATAATGTAACATCACCTCCTCTATAATGTAATATCACCTCCTCTATAATGTAATATCACCTCCTCTATAATGTAATATCACCTCCTCTATAATGTAATATCACCTCCTCTATAATGTAATATCACCTCCTCTATAATGTAATATCACCTCCTCTATATCACCTCCTCTATAATGTAATATCACCTCCTCTATATCACCTCCTCTATAATGTAATATCACCTCCTCTATAATGTAATATCACCTCCTCTATAATGTAATATCACCCCCTCTATAATGTAATATCACCTCCTCTATAATGTAATATCACCTCCTCTATAATGTAATATCACGTCCTCTATAATGTAATATCACCTCCTCTATAATGTAATATCACCTCCTCTATAATGTAATATCACCTCCTCTATAATGTAATATCACCTCCTCTATAATGTAATATCACCTCCTCTATAATGTAATATCACCTCCTCTATAATGTAATATCACCTCCTCTATAATATCACCTCCTCTATAATGTAATATCACCTCCTCTATAATGTAATATCACCCCCTCTATAATGTAATATCACCCCCTCTATAATGTAATATCACCTCCTCTATAATGTAATATCACCCCCTCTATAATGTAATATCGCCTCCTCTATAATATAATATCACCTCCTCTATAATGTAATATCACCTCCTCTATAATGTAATATCACCTCCTCTATAATGTAATATCACCTCCTCTATAATGTAATATCACCTCCTCTATAATGTAATATCACCTCCTCTATAATGTAATATCACCTCCTCTATAATGTAATATCACCTCCTCTATAATGTAATATCACCTCCTCTATAATATAATATCACCTCCTCTATAATGTAATATCACCTCCTCTATAATGTAATATCACCCCCTCTATAATGTAATATCACCCCCTCTATAATATAATATCACCTCCTCTATAATGTAATATCACCTCCTCTATAATGTAATATCACCTCCTCTATAATGTAATATCACCTCCTCTATAATGTAATATCACCTCCTCTATAATGTAATATCACCTCCTCTATAATATAATATCACCTCCTCTATAATGTAATATCACCTCCTCTATAATGTAATATCACCCCCTCTATAATGTAATATCACCCCCTCTATAATATAATATCACCTCCTCTATAATGTAATATCACCCCCTCTATAATGTAATATCACCCCCTCTATAATGTAATATCACCTCCTCTATAATGTAATATCACCCCCTCTATAATGTAACATCACCTCCTCTATAATGTAATATCACCTCCTCTGTAATGTAACATCACCTCCTCTATAATGTAATATCACCTCCTCTATAATGTAATATCACCCCCTCTATAATGTAATATCACCTCCTCTGTAATGTAACATCACCTCCTCTATAATGTAACATCACCTCCTCTATAATGTAACATCACCTCCTCTATAATGTAATATCGCCCCCTCTATAATGTAACATCACCCCCTCTATAATGTAACATCACCTCCTCTATAATGTAACATCACCTCCTCTATAATGTAATATCACCTCCTCTATAATGTAATATCACCTCCTCTATAATGTAATATCACCTCCTCTATAATGTAACATCACCTCCTCTATAATGTAATATCACCCCCTCTATAATGTAATATCTCCTCCTCTATAATGTAACATCACCTCCTCTATAATGTAATATCACCTCCTCTATAATGTAATATCACCTCCTCTATAATGTAATATCACCTCCTCTATAATGTAATATCACCTCCTCTATAATGTAATATCACCTCCTCTATAATATCACCTCCTCTATAATGTAATATCACCTCCTCTATAATGTAATATCACCTCCTCTATAATGTAATATCACCTCCTCTATAATGTAATATCACCTCCTCTATAATGTAATATCACCTCCTCTATAATGTAATATCACCTCCTCTATAATGTAATATCACCTCCTCTATAATGTAATATCACCTCCTCTGTAATGTAACATCACCTCCTCTATAATGTAATATCACCTCCTCTATAATGTAATATCACCCCCTCTATAATGTAATATCACCTCCTCTGTAATGTAACATCACCTCCTCTATAATGTAACATCACCTCCTCTATAATGTAACATCACCTCCTCTATAATGTAATATCGCCCCCTCTATAATGTAACATCACCCCCTCTATAATGTAACATCACCTCCTCTATAATGTAACATCACCTCCTCTATAATGTAATATCACCTCCTCTATAATGTAATATCACCTCCTCTATAATGTAATATCACCTCCTCTATAATGTAATATCACCTCCTCTATAATGTAATATCACCTCCTCTATAATGTAATATCACCTCCTCTATAATGTAATATCACCTCCTCTATAATGTAATATCACCTCCTCTATAATGTAATATCACCTCCTCTATAATGTAATATCACCTCCTCTATAATGTAATATCACTTCCTCTATAATGTAATATCACCCCCTCTATAATGTAATATCACCTCCTCTATAATGTAATATCACCCCCTCTATAATGTAACATCACCTCCTCTATAATGTAACATCACCCCCTCTATAATGTAATATCACCTCCTCTATAATGTAATATCACCCCCTCTATAATGTAATATCACCCCCTCTATAATGTAATATCACCTCCTCTATAATGTAATATCACCTCCTCTATAATGTAATATCACCTCCTCTATAATGTAATATCACCTCCTCTATAATGTAATATCACCTCCTCTATAATGTAATATCACTTCCTCTATAATGTAATATCACCCCCTCTATAATGTAATATCACCTCCTCTATAATGTAATATCACCCCCTCTATAATGTAACATCACCTCCTCTATAATGTAACATCACCCCCTCTATAATGTAATATCACCTCCTCTATAATGTAATATCACCTCCTCTATAATGTAATATCACCTCCTCTATAATGTAACATCACCTCCTCTATAATGTAATATCACCCCCTCTATAATGTAATATCACCTCCTCTATAATGTAATATCACCCCCTCTATAATGTAATATCGCCTCCTCTATAATGTAACATCGCCTCCTCTATAATGTAATATCGCCTCCTCTATAATGTAACATCACCCCCTCTATAATGTAATATCACCCCCTCTATAATGTAATATCACCTCCTCTATAATGTAATATCACCCCCTCTATAATGTAATATCACCCCCTCTATAATGTAATATCACCCCCTCTATAATGTAATATCACCTCCTCTATAATGTAATATCACCCCCTCTATAATGTAATATCATCTCCTCTATAATGTAATATCACCTCCTCTATAATGTAATATCACCTCCTCTATAATGTAATATCACCTCCTCTATAATGTAATATCACCCCCTCTATAATGTAATATCACCCCCTCTATAATGTAATATCACCTCCTCTATAATGTAATATCGCCTCCTCTATAATGTAACATCGCCTCCTCTATAATGTAATATCGCCTCCTCTATAATGTAACATCACCCCCTCTATAATGTAATATCACCCCCTCTATAATGTAATATCGCCTCCTCTATAATGTAACATCGCCTCCTCTATAATGTAATATCGCCTCCTCTATAATGTAACATCACCCCCTCTATAATGTAATATCACCCCCTCTATAATGTAATATCACCTCCTCTATAATGTAATATCACCTCCTCTATAATGTAATATCACCCCCTCTATAATGTAATATCACCCCCTCTATAATGTAACATCACCCCCTCTATAATGTAATATCACCCCCTCTATAATGTAATATCACCCCCTCTATAATGTAATATCACCCCCTCTATAATGTAATATCACCCCCTCTATAATGTAATATCACCTCCTCTATAATGTAATATCACCTCCTCTATAATATCACCTCCTCTATAATGTAATATCACCTCCTCTATAATGTAATATCACCTCCTCTATAATGTAATATCACCTCCTCTATAATGTAATATCACCTCCTCTATAATGTAACATCACCTCCTCTATAATGTAATATCACCTCCTCTATAATGTAATATCACCTCCTCTATAATATCACCTCCTCTATAATGTAATATCACCTCCTCTATAATGTAATATCACCCCCTCTATAATGTAATATCACCCCCTCTATAATGTAATATCACCCCCTCTATAATGTAACATCACCCCCTCTATAATGTAATATCACCCCCTCTATAATGTAATATCACCCCCTCTATAATGTAATATCACCCCCTCTATAATGTAATATCACCCCCTCTATAATGTAATATCACCTCCTCTATAATGTAATATCACCTCCTCTATAATATCACCTCCTCTATAATGTAATATCACCTCCTCTATAATGTAATATCACCTCCTCTATAATGTAATATCACCTCCTCTATAATGTAATATCACCTCCTCTATAATGTAACATCACCTCCTCTATAATGTAATATCACCTCCTCTATAATGTAATATCACCTCCTCTATAATATCACCTCCTCTATAATGTAATATCACCTCCTCTATAATGTAATATCACCCCCTCTATAATGTAATATCACCTCCTCTATAATGTAATATCACCTCCTCTATAATGTAATATCACCTCCTCTATAATGTAATATCACCTCCTCTATAATGTAATATCACCCCCTCTATAATGTAATATCACCCCCTCTATAATGTAACATCACCTCCTCTATAATGTAATATCACCTCCTCTATAATGTAATATCACCCCCTCTATAATATAATATCACCTCCTCTATAATATAATATCACCTCCTCTATAATGTAATATCACATCCTCTATAATGTAATATCACCTCCTCTATAATGTAATATCACCTCCTCTATAATGTAATATCACCCCCTCTATAATGTAATATCACCTCCTCTATAATGTAATATCACCTCCTCTATAATGTAATATCACCTCCTCTATAATGTAATATCACCTCCTCTATAATGTAATATCACCTCCTCTATAATGTAATATCACCTCCTCTATAATGTAATATCACCTCCTCTATAATGTAATATCACCTCCTCTATAATGTAATATCACCCCCTCTATAATGTAATATCACCTCCTCTATAATGTAATATCACCTCCTCTATAATGTAATATCACCCCCTCTATAATGTAATATCACCTCCTCTATAATGTAATATCACCTCCTCTATAATATAATATCACCTCCTCTATAATGTAATATCACCTCCTCTATAATGTAATATCACCTCCTCTATAATGTAATATCACCTCCTCTATAATGTAATATCACCTCCTCTATAATGTAATATCACCTCCTCTATAATGTAATATCACCTCCTCTATAATGTAATATCACCCCCTCTATAATGTAATATCACCTCCTCTATAATGTAACATCACCTCCTCTATAATGTAATATCACCTCCTCTATAATATAATATCACCTCCTCTATAATGTAATATCACCCCCTCTATAATATAATATCACCTCCTCTATAATGTAATATCACCTCCTCTATAATGTAATATCACCTCCTCTATAATGTAATATCACCTCCTCTATAATGTAATATCACCTCCTCTATAATATAATATCACCTCCTCTATAATGTAATATCACCTCCTCTATAATGTAATATCACCTCCTCTATAATGTAACATCACCTCCTCTATAATGTAATATCACCTCCTCTATAATATAATATCACCTCCTCTATAATGTAATATCACCCCCTCTATAATGTAATATCACCCCCTCTATAATATAATATCACCTCCTCTATAATGTAATATCACCTCCTCTATAATGTAATATCACCTCCTCTATAATATAATATCACCTCCTCTATAATGTAATATCACCTCCTCTATAATGTAATATCACCTCCTCTATAATGTAATATCACCTCCTCTATAATGTAATATCACCTCCTCTATAATGTAATATCACCTCCTCTATAATGTAATATCACCTCCTCTATAATGTAATATCACCCCCTCTATAATGTAATATCACCTCCTCTATAATGTAATATCACCTCCTCTATAATGTAATATCACCCCCTCTATAATGTAATATCACCTCCTCTATAATGTAATATCACCTCCTCTATAATGTAATATCACCTCCTCTATAATGTAACATCACCTCCTCTATAATGTAATATCACCTCCTCTATAATGTAACATCACCTCCTCTATAATGTAATATCACCTCCTCTATAATGTAATATCACCTCCTCTATAATGTAATATCGCCTCCTCTATAATATAATATCACCTCCTCTATAATGTAACATCGCCTCCTCTATAATGTAATATCACCTCCTCTATAATGTAATATCACCCCCTCTATAATGTAATATCACCTCCTCTATAATGTAATATCACCTCCTCTATAATGTAATATCACCTCCTCTATAATGTAATATCACCTCCTCTATAATGTAATATCTCCTCCTCTATAATGTAATATCACCTCCTCTATAATGTAATATCACCTCCTCTATAATGTAATATCACCCCCTCTATAATGTAACATCACCTCCTCTATAATATCACCCCCTCTATAATGTAATATCACCCCCTCTATAATGTAATATCACCTCCTCTATAATGTAATATCACCCCCTCTATAATGTAATATCACCTCCTCTATAATGTAATATCGCCTCCTCTATAATGTAATATCACCTCCTCTATAATGTAATATCACCCCCTCTATAATGTAATATCACCACCTCTATAATGTAATATCACCTCCTCTATAATGTAATATCACCTCCTCTATAATGTAATATCACCTCCTCTATAATGTAATATCACCTCCTCTATAATGTAATATCACCTCCTCTATAATGTAATATCACCTCCTCTATAATGTAATATCACCTCCTCTATAATGTAATATCACCTCCTCTATAATGTAACATCACCCCCTCTATAATGTAATATCACCTCCTCTATAATGTAATATCACCTCCTCTATAATGTAATATCACCTCCTCTATAATGTAATATCACCTCCTCTATAATGTAATATCACCTCCTCTATAATGTAATATCACCTCCTCTATAATGTAATATCACCTCCTCTATAATGTAATATCACCCCCTCTATAATGTAATATCACCCCCTCTATAATGTAATATCACCTCCTCTATAATGTAATATCACCCCCTCTATAATGTAATATCACCTCCTCTATAATATAATATCACCCCCTCTATAATGTAATATCACCCCCTCTATAATGTAATATCACCTCCTCTATAATGTAATATCACCTCCTCTATAATGTAATATCACCCCCTCTATAATGTAATATCACCTCCTCTATAATATAATATCACCTCCTCTATAATGTAATATCACCTCCTCTATAATGTAATATCACCTCCTCTATAATGTAATATCACCCCCTCTATAATGTAATATCACCCCCTCTATAATGTAATATCACCTCCTCTATAATGTAATATCACCTCCTCTATAATGTAATATCACCTCCTCTATAATGTAATATCACCTCCTCTATAATGTAATATCACCTCCTCTATAATGTAATATCACCTCCTCTATAATGTAATATCACCTCCTCTATAATGTAATATCACCTCCTCTATATCACCTCCTCTATAATGTAATATCACCTCCTCTATAATGTAATATCACCTCCTCTATAATGTAATATCACCTCCTCTATAATGTAATATCACCCCCTCTATAATGTAATATCACCTCCTCTATAATGTAATATCACCTCCTCTATAATGTAATATCACCTCCTCTATAATGTAATATCACCTCCTCTATAATGTAATATCACCTCCTCTATATCACCTCCTCTATAATGTAATATCACCTCCTCTATAATGTAATATCACCTCCTCTATAATGTAATATCACCTCCTCTATAATGTAATATCACCCCCTCTATAATGTAATATCACCTCCTCTATAATGTAATATCACCCCCTCTATAATGTAATATCACCTCCTCTATAATATAATATCACCCCCTCTATAATGTAATATCACCCCCTCTATAATGTAATATCACCTCCTCTATAATGTAATATCACCTCCTCTATAATGTAATATCACCCCCTCTATAATGTAACATCACCCCCTCTATAATGTAATATCACCCCCTCTATAATGTAATATCACCTCCTCTGTAATGTAATATCACCCCCTCTATAATGTAATATCACCTCCTCTATAATGTAATATCACCTCCTCTATAATGTAATATCACCCCCTCTATAATGTAATATCACCCCCTCTATAATGTAATATCACCTCCTCTATAATGTAATATCACCTCCTCTATAATGTAATATCCCCCTCTATAATGTAATATCACCTCCTCTATAATGTAATATCACCTCCTCTATAATGTAATATCACCTCCTCTATAATGTAATATCACCTCCTCTATAATGTAATATCACCTCCTCTATAATGTAATATCTCCTCCTCTATAATGTAATATCACCTCCTCTATAATGTAATATCACCCCCTCTATAATGTAATATCACCCCCTCTATAATGTAATATCACCTCCTCTATAATGTAATATCACCCCCTCTATAATGTAATATCACCTCCTCTATAATGTAATATCACCTCCTCTATAATGTAATATCACCTCCTCTATAATGTAATATCACCTCCTCTATAATGTAATATCACCTCCTCTATAATGTAATATCCCCCTCTATAATGTAATATCACCTCCTCTATAATGTAATATCACCTCCTCTATAATGTAATATCACCTCCTCTATAATGTAATATCACCTCCTCTATAATGTAATATCACCTCCTCTATAATGTAATATCTCCTCCTCTATAATGTAATATCACCTCCTCTATAATGTAATATCACCCCCTCTATAATGTAATATCACCCCCTCTATAATGTAATATCACCTCCTCTATAATGTAATATCACCCCCTCTATAATGTAATATCACCTCCTCTATAATGTAATATCACCTCCTCTATAATGTAATATCACCCCCTCTATAATGTAATATCGCCTCCTCTATAATGTAATATCACCTCCTCTATAATGTAATATCACCCCTCTATAATGTAACATCACCCCCTCTATAATGTAATATCACCCCCTCTATAATGTAATATCACCTCCTCTATAATGTAATATCACCCCCTCTATAATGTAATATCACCTCCTCTATAATGTAATATCACCTCCTCTATAATGTAATATCACCCCCTCTATAATGTAATATCACCCCCTCTATAATGTAATATCGCCTCCTCTATAATGTAATATCACCTCCTCTATAATGTAATATCACCTCCTCTATAATGTAATATCACCTCCTCTATAATGTAATATCTCCTCCTCTATAATGTAATATCACCTCCTCTATAATGTAATATCACCCCCTCTATAATGTAATATCACCCCCTCTATAATGTAATATCACCTCCTCTATAATGTAATATCACCCCCTCTATAATGTAATATCACCTCCTCTATAATGTAATATCACCTCCTCTATAATGTAATATCACCCCCTCTATAATGTAACATCACCCCTCTATAATGTAATATCACCCCCTCTATAATGTAATATCACCTCCTCTATAATGTAATATCACCCCCTCTATAATGTAATATCACCTCCTCTATAATGTAATATCACCTCCTCTATAATGTAATATCACCCCCTCTATAATGTAATATCACCCCCTCTATAATGTAATATCACCTCCTCTATAATGTAATATCACCTCCTCTATAATGTAATATCACCTCCTCTATAATGTAATATCTCCTCCTCTATAATGTAATATCACCTCCTCTATAATGTAATATCACCCCCTCTATAATGTAATATCACCCCCTCTATAATGTAATATCTCCTCCTCTATAATGTAACATCACCTCCTCTATAATGTAATATCACCCCCTCTATAATGTAATATCACCTCCTCTATAATGTAATATCACCCCCTCTATAATGTAATATCACCCCTCTATAATGTAATATCACCTCCTCTATAATGTAATATCACCTCCTCTATAATGTAATATCACCTCCTCTATAATGTAATATCACCTCCTCTATAATGTAATATCACCTCCTCTATAATGTAATATCACCCCCTCTATAATGTAATATCACCCCCTCTATAATGTAATATCACCTCCTCTATAATGTAATATCACCTCCTCTATAATGTAATATCACCTCCTCTATAATGTAATATCACCTCCTCTATAATGTAATATCATCTCCTCTATAATGTAATATCACCTCCTCTATAATGTAATATCATCTCCTCTATAATGTAACATCACCCCCTCTATAATGTAATATCACCCCCTCTATAATGTAATATCACCTCCTCTATATGTAATATCACCCCTCTATAATGTAATATCACCTCCTCTATAATGTAATATCACCTCCTCTATAATGTAATATCACCTCCTCTATAATGTAATATCACCTCCTCTATAATGTAATATCACCTCCTCTATAATGTAATATCACCCCCTCTATAATGTAATATCACCTCCTCTATAATGTAATATCACCTCCTCTATAATGTAATATCACCCCCTCTATAATATCACCTCCTCTATAATGTAATATCACCTCCTCTATAATGTAACATCACCCCCTCTATAATGTAATATCACCTCCTCTATAATGTAATATCACCTCCTCTATAATGTAATATCACCTCCTCTATAATGTAATATCGCCTCCTCTATAATGTAATATCACCTCCTCTATAATGTAATATCACCTCCTCTATAATGTAATATCACCTCCTCTATAATGTAATATCACCCCCTCTATAATGTAACATCACCCCCTCTATAATGTAATATCACCCCCTCTATAATGTAATATCGCCTCCTCTATAATGTAATATCACCCCCTCTATAATGTAATATCACCTCCTCTATAATGTAATATCACCCCCTCTATAATGTAATATCACCCCCTCTATAATGTAATATCACCCCTCTATAATGTAATATCACCTCCTCTATAATGTAATATCACCTCCTCTATAATGTAATATCACCTCCTCTATAATGTAATATCGCCTCCTCTATAATGTAATATCAGCCCCTCTATAATGTAATATCACCTCCTCTATAATATAATATCACCCCCTCTATAATGTAATATCACCTCCTCTATAATGTAACATCACCTCCTCTATAATGTAATATCACCTCCTCTATAATGTAATATCTCCTCCTCTATAATATAATATTCACCCCCTCTATAATGTAACATCACCCCCTCTATAATGTAATATCACCTCCTCTATAATGTAATATCACCTCCTCTATAATGTAATATCACCCCCTCTATAATGTAATATCACCTCCTCTATAATGTAACATCACCTCCTCTATAATGTAATATCGCCTCCTCTATAATGTAATATCACCTCCTCTATAATGTAACATCACCTCCTCTAATGTAACATCACCTCCTCTATAATGTAATATCACCTCCTCTATAATGTAATATCACCTCCTCTATAATGTAATATCACCTCCTCTATAATGTAATATCACCCCTCTATAATGTAATATCACCTCCTCTATAATGTAATATCGCCTCCTCTATAATGTAATATCACCTCCTCTATAATGTAATATCACCTCCTCTCTAATGTAATATCACCTCCTCTATAATGTAATATCACCTCCTCTATAATGTAATATCGCCTCCTCTATAATGTAATGTCACCCCCTCTATAATGTAATATCACCTCCTCTATAATGTAATATCACCTCCTCTATAATGTAATATCGCCTCCTCTATAATGTAATATCGCCTCCTCTATAATGTAACATCACCTCCTCTATAATGTAATATCACCTCCTCTATAATGTAATATCACCTCCTCTATAATGTAAATATCACCCCCTCTATAATGTAATATCACCCCCTCTATAATGTAATATCACCTCCTCTATAATGTAATATCACCTCCTCTATAATGTAATATCGCCTCCTCTATAATGTAACATCACCTCCTCTATAATGTAATATCACCTCCTCTATAATGTAATATCACCTCCTCTATAATGTAATATCACCCCCTCTATAATGTAATATCACCCCCTCTATAATGTAATATCACCTCCTCTATAATGTAATATCACCCCCTCTATAATGTAATATCACCTCCTCTATAATGTAATATCGCCTCCTCTATAATGTAACATCGCCCCCTCTATAATGTAATATCACCCCCTCTATAATGTAATATCACCCCTCTATAATGTAATATCACCTCCTCTATAATGTAATATCGCCTCCTCTATAATGTAATATCGCCTCCTCTATAATGTAATATCACCTCCTCTATAATGTAATATCACCTCCTCTATAATGTAATATCGCCTCCTCTATAATGTAATATCACCCCCTCTATAATGTAACATCACCTCCTCTATAATGTAATATCACCCCCTCTATAATGTAATATCACCCCCTCTATAATGTAATATCACCTCCTCTATAATGTAATATCACCTCCTCTATAATGTAATATCACCTCCTCTATTAATGTAATATCACCTCCTCTATAATGTAATATCACCTCCTCTATAATGTAATATCACCTCCTCTATAATGTAATATCACCTCCTCTATAATGTAATATCACCTCCTCTATAATGTAATATCACCTCCTCTATAATGTAATATCGCCTCCTCTATAATGTAATATCGCCTCCTCTATAATGTAATATCGCCTCCTCTATAATGTAATATCGCCTCCTCTATAATGTAATATCACCTCCTCTATAATGTAATATCACCTCCTCTATAATGTAATATCTCCTACTCTATAATGTAATATCACCTCCTCTATAATGTAATATCACCTCCTCTATAATGTAATATCGCCTCCTCTATAATGTAATATCACCCCCTCTATAATGTAATATCACCTCCTCTATAATGTAATATCACCTCCTCTATAATGTAATATCACCTCCTCTATAATGTAATATCACCTCCTCTATAATGTAATATCACCCCCTCTATAATGTAATATCACCCCCTCTATAATGTAATATCACCTCCTCTATAATGTAATATCACCTCCTCTATAATGTAATATCACCTCCTCTATAATGTAATATCACCTCCTCTATAATGTAATATCACCTCCTCTATAATGTAACATCACCTCCTCTATAATGTAATATCACCTCCTCTATAATGTAATATCACCTCCTCTATAATGTAATATCACCTCCTCTATAATATCACCTCCTCTATAATGTAATATCACCTCCTCTATAATGTAATATCACCTCCTCTATAATGTAATATCACCCCCTCTATAATGTAATATCACCTCCTCTATAATGTAATATCACCTCCTCTATAATGTAACATCACCCCTCTATAATGTAATATCACCTCCTCTATAATGTAATATCACCTCCTCTATAATGTAATATCACCTCCTCTATAATGTAATATCACCTCCTCTATAATGTAATATCACCTCCTCTATAATGTAATATCACCTCCTCTATAATGTAATATCACCTCCTCTATAATGTAATATCACCTCCTCTATAATGTAATATCACCTCCTCTATAATGTAACATCACCTCCTCTATAATGTAACATCACCTCCTCTATAATGTAATATCTCCTCCTCTATAATGTAATATCACCTCCTCTATAATGTAATATCCCCTCCTCTATAATGTAATATCACCCCCTCTTAATGTAATATCACCTCCTCTATAATGTAATATCACCTCCTCTATAATGTAATATCTCCTCCTCTATAATGTATTATCACCTCCTCTATAATGTAATATCACCTCCTCTATAATGTAATATCACCCCCTCTATAATGTAATATCACCCCCTCTATAATGTAATATCACCTCCTCTATAATGTAATATCACCTCCTCTATAATGTAATATCACCTCCTCTATAATGTAATATCACCCCCTCTATAATGTAATATCACCTCCTCTATAATGTAATATCACCTCCTCTATAATGTAATATCGCCTCCTCTATAATGTAACATCACCTCCTCTATAATGTAACATCTCCTCCTCTATAATGTAATATCACCTCCTCTATAATGTAATATCTCCTCCTCTATAATGTATTATCACCTCCTCTATAATGTAATATCACCCCCTCTATAATGTAATATCACCCCCTCTATAATGTAATATCACCTCCTCTATAATGTAATATCACCTCCTCTATAATGTAATATCTCCTCCTCTATAATGTATTATCACCTCCTCTATAATGTAATATCACCCCCTCTATAATGTAACATCACCTCCTCTATAATGTAACATCACCTCCTCTATAATGTAATATCACCTCCTCTATAATGTAATATCACCCCCTCTATAATGTAATATCACCTCCTCTATAATGTAATATCACCCCCTCTATAATGTAATATCACCCCTCTATAATGTAATATCACCCCCTCTATAATGTAATATCACCTCCTCTATAATGTAATATCACCTCCTCTATAATGTAATATCACCTCCTCTATAATGTAACATCACCTCCTCTATAATGTAATATCACCCCTCTATAATGTAATATCACCCTCTATAATGTAACATCACCTCCTCTATAATGTAATATCACCTCCTCTATAATGTAATATCACCTCCTCTATAATGTAATATCACCTCCTCTATAATGTAATATCACCCCCTCTATAATGTAATATCACCTCCTCTATAATGTAATATCACCTCCTCTATAATGTAATATCACCCCCTCTATAATGTAATATCACCTCCTCTATAATGTAATATCACCTCCTCTATAATGTAATATCACCTCCTCTATAATGTAATATCACCTCCTCTATAATGTAATATCACCCCCTCTATAATGTAATATCACCCCCTCTATAATGTAATATCACCCCCTCTATAATGTAATATCACCCCCTCTATAATGTAATATCACCCCCTCTATAATGTAATATCACCTCCTCTATAATGTAATATCACCTCCTATAATGTAATATCACCTCCTCTATAATGTAATATCCCCCCTCTATAATGTAACATCACCTCCTCTATAATGTAACATCACCTCCTCTATAATGTAACATCACCCCCTCTATAATGTAATATCACCCCCTCTATAATGTAATATCACCCCCTCTATAATGTAATATCGCCTCCTCTATAATGTAATATCGCCCCCTCTATAATGTAATATCACCTCCTCTATAATGTAATATCACCTCCTCTATAATGTAATATCACCCGCTATAATGTAATATCACCTCCTCTATAATGTAATATCACCTCCTCTATAATGTAATATCACCTCCTCTATAATGTAATATCACCTCCTCTATAATGTAATATCACCCCCTCTATAATGTAATATCACCCCCTCTATAATGTAATATCACCCCCTCTATAATGTAATATCACCTCCTCTATAATGTAATATCACCTCCTCTATAATGTAATATCACCTCCTCTATAATGTAATATCACCTCCTCTATAATGTAATATCACCCCTCTATAATGTAATATCTCCTCCTCTATAATGTAATATCTCCTCCTCTATAATGTAATATCACCCCCTCTATAATGTAATATCACCTCCTCTATAATGTAATATCACCTCCTCTATAATGTAATATCACCTCCTCTATAATGTAATATCACCTCCTCTATAATGTAATATCACCTCCTCTATAATGTAATATCACCTCCTCTATAATGTAATATCACCTCCTCTATAATGTAATATCACCTCCTCTATAATGTAATATCACCTCCTCTATAATGTAATATCACCCCCTCTATAATGTAATATCACCCCCTCTATAATGTAATATCACCCCCTCTATAATGTAATATCACCTCCTCTATAATGTAATATCACCTCCTCTATAATATCACCTCCTCTATAATGTAATATCACCTCCTCTATAATGTAATATCACCTCCTCTATAATGTAATATCACCTCCTCTATAATGTAATATCACCTCCTCTATAATGTAATATCACCTCCTCTATAATGTAATATCACCCCCTCTATAATGTAATATCACCCCCTCTATAATGTAATATCACCTCCTCTATAATGTAATATCACCTCCTCTATAATGTAATATCACCTCCTCTATAATGTAATATCACCTCCTCTATAATGTAATATCACCTCCTCTATAATGTAATATCACCTCCTCTATAATGTAACATCACCTCCTCTATAATGTAACATCACCTCCTCTATAATGTAATATCACCTCCTCTATAATGTAACATCACCTCCTCTATAATGTAATATCACCTCCTCTATAATGTAATATCACCTCCTCTATAATGTAATATCACCTCCTCTATAATGTAATATCACCTCCTCTATAATGTAATATCACCTCCTCTATAATGTTAATATCACCTCCTCTATAATATCACCCCCTCTATAATGTACATCACCTCCTCTATAATGTAATATCACCTCCTCTATAATGTAATATCACCTCCTCTATAATATCACCTCCTCTATAATGTAATATCACCCCCTCTATATTGTAATATCACCCCCTCTATAATGTAATATCACCTCCTCTATAATGTAATATCACCTCCTCTATAATGTAATATCACCTCCTCTATAATGTAATATCACCCCCTCTATAATGTAATATCACCCCCTCTATAATGTAATATCACCCCCTCTATAATGTAATATCACCCCCTCTATAATGTAATATCACCTCCTCTATAATGTAATATCACCTCCTCTATAATGTAACATCACCTCCTCTATAATGTAATATCACCTCCTCTATAATGTATATCACCTCCTCTATAATGTAATATCACCTCCTCTATAATGTAATGTCACCCCCTCTATAATGTAATATCACCCCCTCTATAATGTAATATCACCTCCTCTATAATGTAACATCACCTCCTCTATAATGTAATATCACCTCCTCTATAATGTAATATCACCTCCTCTATAATGTAACATCACCTCCTCTATAATGTAATATCACCCCCTCTATAATGTAATATCACCTCCTCTATAATGTAATATCACCTCCTCTATAATGTAATATCACCTCCTCTATAATGTAATATCACCCCCTCTATAATGTAATATCACCTCCTCTATAATGTAATATCACCTCCTCTATAATGTAATATCACCTCCTCTATAATGTAATATCACCTCCTCTATAATGTAATATCACCTCCTCTATAATGTAATATCACCTCCTCTATAATGTAATATCACCTCCTCTGTAATGTAATATCACCCCCTCTATAATGTAATATCACCTCCTCTATAATGTAATATCACCTCCTCTATAATGTAATATCACCTCCTCTATAATGTAATATCACCTCCTCTATAATGTAATATCACCTCCTCTATAATGTAATATCACCTCCTCTATAATGTAATATCACCCCCTCTATAATGTAATATCACCTCCTCTATAATGTAATATCACCTCCTCTATAATGTATATAGCCCCCTCTATAATGTAATATCACCCCTCTATAATGTAATATCACCTCCTCTATAATGTAATATCACCTCCTCTATAATGTAATATCACCTCCTCTATAATGTAATATCACCTCCTCTATAATGTAATATCACCCCTCTATAATGTAATATCACCTCCTCTATAATGTAATATCACCCCCTCTATAATGTAATATCACCCCTCTATAATGTAATATCACCTCCTCTATAATGTAATATCACCTCCTCTATAATGTAATATCACCTCCTCTATAATGTAATATCACCTCCTCTATAATGTAATATCACCTCCTCTATAATGTAATATCACCCCTCTATAATGTAATATCACCCCTCTATAATGTAATATCACCTCCTCTATAATGTAATATCACCCCCTCTATAATGTAATATCACCCCTCTATAATGTAATATCACCTCCTCTATAATGTAATATCACCTCCTCTATAATGTAACATCTCCTCCTCTATAATGTAATATCACCTCCTCTATAATGTAATATCACCTCCTCTATAATGTAATATCACCTCCTCTATAATGTAACATCACCTCCTCTATAATGTAATATCACCCCCTCTATAATGTAATATCACCTCCTCTATAATGTAATATCACCCCCTCTATAATGTAATATCACCCCTCTATAAAGTAATATCACCTCCTCTATAATGTAATATCACCTCCTCTATAATGTAATATCACCTCCTCTATAATGTAATATCACCTCCTCTATATGTAATATCACCTACTCTATAATGTAATATCACCTCCTCTATAATGTAATATCACCTCCTCTATAATGTAATATCACCTCCTCCTCTATAATGTAATATCACCTCCTCTATAATGTAATATCACCTCCTCTATAATGTAATATCACCTCCTCTATAATGTAATATCACCCCTCTATAATGTAATATTCACTTCCTCTATAATGTAATATCACCTCCTCTATAATGTAATATCACCTCCTCTATAATGTAATATCACCTCCTCTATAATGTAATATCACCTCCTCTATAATGTAATATCACCCCCTCTATAATATCACCCCCTCTTATAATGTAATATCGCCTCCTCTATAATGTAATATCACCTCCTCTATAATGTAATATCACCTCCTCTATAATATCACCTCCTCTATAATGTAATATCACCCCCTCTATAATGTAATATCACCCCCTCTACAATGTAATATCACCTCCTCCTCTATAATGTAATATCACCTCCTCTATAATGTAATATCACCTCCTCTATAATGTAATATCACCTCCTCTATAA